>NW_027197575.1:35000-58666 GCF_038502225.1 Cherax quadricarinatus
AAAATAGGGAGATCAGTCGCAGAGCCAGGAATGAGTACGCACAGGTAAGGAGGGAGGCCCAGCGACAGTATGAAAATGACATAGCATCGAGAATCAAGACTGACCCGAAACTGTTGTATAGCCACATCAGGAGGAAGACAACAGTCAAAGACCAGGTGATCAGATTAAGGACAGAAGGTGGAGAACTCACAAGAAATGATCAGGAGGTATGTGAGGAGCTGAACAGGAGATTTAAGGAAGTTTTTACAGTAGAGACAGGAAGGGCTGTGGGAAGACAGCACAGAAGGGAACATCAAGAGGGAATATACCAACAAGTGTTGGATGACATACGAACAACTGAGGAGGAGGTGAAGAAGCTCTTAAGTGACCTTGACACCTCAAAGGCGATGGGACCGGACAACATCTCCCCATGGGTCCTTAGAGAAGGAGCAGAGATGCTGTGTGTGCCTCTAACCACAATCTTCAACACATCCCTTGAAACTGGGCAACTACCTGAGAAATGGAAGACAGCTAATGTAGTCCCCATATTTAAGAAAGGAAACAGAAACGAGGCACTAAACTACAGACCTGTGTCTCTGACATGTATTGTGTGCAAAGTCATGGAGAAGATTATCAGGAGGAGAGTGGTCGAACACCTGGAAAGGAACAAGATTATAAATGAAAACCAGCATGGGTTCATGGAAGGCAAATCTTGTATCACAAACCTCCTGGAGTTTTATGACAAGGTAACAGAAGTAAGACACGAGAGAGAGGGTTGGGTAGATTGCGTTTTCCTAGACTGCAGGAAGGCCTTTGACACAGTTCCCCACAAGAGATTAGTGCAGAAGCTGGAGGATCAGGCACACGTAAAAGGAAGGGCACTGCAATGGATAAGGGAATACCTGACAGGGAGGCAGCAACGAGTCATGGTACGTGAAGAGGTATCACAGTGGGCGCCTGTTACGAGCGGGGTCCCACAGGGGTCAGTTCTAGGACCAGTGCTATTTTTGATATATGTGAACGACATGATGGAAGGAATAGACTCTGAAGTGTCCCTGTTCGCAGATGACGTGAAGTTGATGAGAAGAATTAAATCGGACGAGGATGAGGCAGGACTGCAAAGAGACCTGGAGAGGCTGGACATGTGGTCCAGTAACTGGCTTCTCGAATTCAATCCAGCCAAATGCAAAGTCATGAAGATTGGGGAGGGGCAAAGAAGACCGCAGACAGAGTATAGGCTAGGTGGACAAAGACTACAGACCTCACTCAGGGAGAAAGACCTTGGGGTGACCATAACACCGAGCACATCACCGGAGGCACACATCAACCAAATAACCGCTGCAGCATACGGGCGCCTGGCAAACCTGAGAATAGCGTTCCGATACCTTAATAAGGAATCGTTCAAGACACTGTACACTGTGTATGTTAGGCCCATACTGGAGTATGCAGCACCAGTCTGGAACCCACACCTGGTCAAGCACGTCAAGAAGTTAGAGAAAGTACAAAGGTTTGCAACAAGGCTAGTCCCAGAGCTCAAGGGAATGTCGTACGAGGAAAGGTTAAGGGAAATCGGACTGACGACACTGGAGGACAGAAGGGTCAGGGGAGACATGATAACGACATACAAGATACTGCGGGGAATAGACAAGGTGGACAGAGATAGGATGTTCCAGAGAGGGGACACAGGGACAAGGGGTCACAACTGGAAGCTGAAGACTCAGACGAGTCACAGGGACGTTAGGAAGTATTTCTTCAGTCATAGAGTTGTCAGCAAGTGGAATAGCCTAGCAAGTGAAGTAGTGGAGGCAGGAACCATACATAGTTTTAAGAAGAGGTATGACAAAGCTCAGGAAGCAGAGAGAGAGAGGATCCAGTAGCGATCAGTGAAGAGGCGGGGCCAGGAGCTGAGTCTCGACCCCTGCAACCACAATTAGGTGAGTACAATTAGGTGAGTACACACACACACACACACACACACACACACACACACACACACACACACGCAGAAGCTGGAGGATCAGGCGCATATAACAGGAAGGGCACTGCAATGGATCAGAGAATACCTGACAGGGAGGCAACAACGAGTCATGGTATGTGATGAGGTATCACAGTGGGCACCTGTGACGAGCGGGGTCCCACAGGGGTCAGTCCTAGGACCAGTGCTATTTTTAGTATGTGTGAATGACATAATGGAAGGGATAGACTCAGAAGTGCCCCTGTTTGCAGGTAATGTGAAGTTAATGAGGAGAACTAAATCAGATGAGGATTAGGCAGGGCTTCAAAGAAACCTGGGCAGGCTGGACACCTGGTCCAGCAACTGGCTTCTCGAATTTAACCCTGCCAAGTGCAAAGTCATGATCGGGGAAAGGAAAAGAAGACCGCAGACAGAGTATAGGCTAGGTGTCCAGAGACTGCAAACCTCGCTCAATGAGAAAGATCCTGGGGTGAGTATAACACCGAGCATGTCTCCGGAAGCACACATCAACCAGATAACTGCTGCAGAATGTGGGCGCCTGGCAAACCTGAGAATAGCGTTCGGATACCTTAGTAAGGAATCGTTCAAGACACTGTACACCGTGTACGTCAGGCCCATACTGGAGTATGCAGCACCAGTTTGGAACGCACACCTGGATAAGCACGTCAAGAAATTAGAGAAAGTGCAAAGGTTTGCGACAAGGTTAGTTCCAGAGCTAAGGGGAATGTCCTACGAAGAGAGGTTAAGGGAAATCGGCCTGACGACACTGGAGGACAGGACGGTTAGGAGAGACATGATAACGACATACAAAATGCTGCGTGGAATAGACAAAGTGGACAGAGACAGGATGTTCCAAAGAGGGGACACAGAAACAAGGGGTCACAATTGGAAGTTGAAGACTCAGATGAGTCAAAGGGATGTTAGGAAGTATTTCTTCAGTCATAGAGTAGTCAGGAAGTGGAATAGACTAGCAAGTGAGGTAATGAGGCAGGAACCATACATAGTTTTAAGACGAAGTATGATAGAGCTCATGGGGCAGGGAGAGAGAGGACCTAGTAGCGATCAGTGAAGAGGCGGGGCCAGGAGCTGAGACTCGACCCCTGCAACCACATTCAGGTGAGTACAATTAGGTGAGTACTCTCTCTCTCTCTCTCTCTCTCTCTCTCTCTCTCTCTCTTTTTTTTTTTTTACACAGGGTTTGACAAGGTTAAGGATCCCTAGCTTTATTGACAAGCTATTTACAGGTTAAGGATTCCTAACTTTATTGGCAAGCTAAGAGCTGTTACCTACATCAGCTCATTTGAAAGCATTTTTATTGTTATGAGACATACAAGTAGGGAACAGGATGAAGTTGGAGCCATCTGTGGGCCAGCATTTTCATTTGATCAACTGACTTTATCTCGTTGACATCATTATGCTGTACGAATGTGTTCCATACTCGAGTCATCCTGGGTATATATGATCTCAGATGGAGTGATGTTCTGGAGAAGGGTACAGCCAGAGTGAAGTTGCTGCTTTCTGCCCGTCTTGTGGCATAAAAGCTTGTTTCACGCTGTCCTCGAAGTGGATCCAAGTGTGGTACTTTGACAATATTGGCCTTGTACATAACAGTAAGGCCACCCACATCCCTCCTGTGTTGAAGGCTCTGCTGAAATGACAGATCTATCCAGGATGGGTCCAGGCGAGAGATGAGACGTCTTGCTCTGTTCTCTACTCTGTCAAGCAGTCGCAGATGAGAGGGGGGGGGGGCAGGCAAACCAAGAAAGTGGAGCATACTCAAGGTGTGAGCGTACTTGTGCCTCGTACAGAATCTTGCAACCCCTACTGTCAAGCAGATGCGAGATACGGCGAAGTGCTGTAAGCTTCCTGGCTGCCTTGTTTGCAAGATTTACAACATGGTTCTTCATGGTTAGTTTGGAGTCAAATTTCACCCCAAGGATATCAACTTCTTCTCCAGGTGCCAACACCCTCCCATTCATCCTTACTACTGCACCAGCATTACCATCATGGTGCCTAGAGACGATCATCATTTGCGTTTTCTCAGGTGCAAATGTTACTTGCCATCTATTTCCCCAAGCTGATATAGCTCTTAGCTGGTGATTGATGTAGCTTAGAGCAGCTGGCATTTCTTCTCTTGGATAAGTGAATGTCAGTGTACAGTCGTCTGCATATGCATGTGATTCTGGGATGAGATGAAGAAGGTCGTTGAAGTAGACATTCCATAACAATGGTCCCAGCACGCTTCCTTGTGGAACACTTGCCCCAATAGGATGTCTTGCTGATTCCGTTCCATTGAGAACTACACTTAGAGATCTACCATGAAGGTAATCACTGAGGAGACATAGCGTAGAGCCTGCAATTCCCAGTGCTTGAAGTTTTGCTAAGAGGCCCTGGTGCCACACCCGGTCGAAAGCGCCAGCAATGTCCAGTGCTACCACACAGCTGACTTTGGATTCATCCAGTGACTGGTGCCACTTAGTGGAGAGGTTTAACAACAGATCAGCAGCAGAGTAACCTTTCCTGAAGCCATATTGACGATCACAAAGTAGTGAGTGGTAGTCAAAAAACTCTGTCATTTGTCTTGAGATTATTGTCTCAAGGATCTTACCAGTGATTGACAGGAGTGACACTGGTCTGTAGTTGCTGATTTCTGCTCTGCTCTTCTTTTTGTGAACAGGGACTACATTTGCCTCTTTCCATAGAGAGGGCCATTTACACTGTACTAGGCAGTGCTGAAAGATGCGAGTTAGAGGTGCTGCTAGCTGGTCTGCACATCTTCTCAGCAATCTTGGGCTCAACTTGTCTGGGCCCACAGCCTTTTCTTGGTCAAGCGATTTAAGAAGGAAATGCACCTCCTCCTGCCTTATTGTCACCACTGACAGTTTTGACACAGTTCTTGCAGCTAGCCAAGGAGGGTCCCTTGCTGGATCAGGAACTTGCATTTTGGTAGCAAAGTGTTCAGCAAAGAGGTCCGCCTTCTCTTGACTACTAGTAGAGGTGGTCCCATCCTGTCGATTTAGAGGTGGAATGAGTTCATCAGGCAGATAACCTTGTCTGTCCTTGACCAGGGACCACCAGGTTTTGGAGCCTACCCTACCTGATGCTAGCTTTCTTTTAGTGTCCACCTCCCATTTAGCAATGGCCCACTTTTGAACGTCACCCATATGCCTACAGGCTTGCCTGTGCAAGTTCCTGTTATAGGTGGTAGGATGTCTCTTATACCTTCGCCATGCTTTGTACTTAGCAGTAGCAGCCTCTCTACAACGAAAGCCAAACCAAGGCTGATCTGTAGGCTTCGTCACATATTGCCGGTGAGGAATGTGTTCTTGTTGTAGATTAAGGATGTGTCCAGTGAAGGCTTTCACTTGGTTGTCAACATCCCCTTGGAGAAGAGCATTCCAATCGGTGGTGGCGAGCTCAGAGCAAAGGGCTGGCCAATTACCTCTTTCCCATAGCCAGGTTGTGCGTGTGGACTCCTCACCTCGTTCTGTTGGGATCTTAAGTGTCGTAAAAACAGCCTTGTGGTCAGACGATCCAACGTAGCCGAGGGGTTGACAAGTGACTATGCCTTCTGCCAGATCACTCACTACTGGGTCAAGGGAGGAGCCAGAGATGTGAGTAGGGAAATCAACAAAGTTTCTCATGTCAAATACTGCAAGAAGGTCATCAAAGTCCCTCTGTATAAGGTGTTGGTTGAGGTCACCAACAATTATGATATGTTGACAGTTGTGTTGTAGCAGAAGGGAGTCAATATTTTCCATTAGGAAGTTGATGGGGTCTGCATGTTGCCACTGAGGTCTGTACATTGCACATGCTAGTACAGAGGTACTAGTGTTTATGCAGAGCTTGAAGAACATCATTTCAAGATGTGTAGGGGTGGCAACATCAATGTGCTGGGCATGAACACTTTTAGAGAAGCACACAGCAACACCTCCTCCTTGCCCTTGCCTGTCTCTTCTCATCCATGAGGTGTAGCCAGCAATTCTTGCAAAATTTTCTGGAGTCCTGTCATCCAAAAATGTTTCAACAACAGCTATCATGTCGGGACGTCGAGTGTTCACAAAACTATGTGTGAGCTCTCCAACATTAGTAATGAAACCTCTAATGTTGGCCGACAGGATGCTGATAGACTGGCTCCTCATGATGTGGTCAGCTTGAGGTGGTGGGTGTGTAGGGCATGTAAGGTGCCTGCCCTTGAGAGAGGTAGGGTACTGAGGCAGCTGCAGGGATGTAGGTCTGTGGTCTTGTATAAGGCACAATACCACCTGCTGGGCTGGGATAGGAGTAGCTAAGTGGGTGACGTGTGAGAGTGTTCACCAATTCAGAGATCCTGCTGGTTTGTTCTGAGAACAGGTCTCTAAACAGGTGGTCCTGTCTGTCAAGTTCCTTTTTCTTCCGACACTGGTCCTCCTGATGTCCTTTCTTGTAGCAGTAATTGCACCTGGTATCTCGCAGGCAGTTGTTGGCAGTGTGCCCCTTCCGGTGACAGCGAGAGCACAGCCTAGGTGCCTGGGAGGGTGGACTATGATTTGTTGCACCTCCTGTTTGCAGATTTGTCCTCAGATTCTGCCGCTGGAACTGTGTTAGTGGAGGGTGAGACGGCTGTAGATGTCTTCCTCCTCCACGTCCTCCTCCACGTCGTCCTCTACCCCGTCCTCTACCAGTTCTGACAGATGTGTCCCTGCTGTTCGTACTTTGGCGCAGTAGGTGATCAGGTGCAGTGATAGTTCCCTGATCATTAACTGCACCAATCTCTGGTGGAGAAACTCCTGGCTCAGAACTTGCTGATGAAGCACTGCTACCAGATTCTAGAATAGTGTCGGCAGGTGTGCTGACAGGTGTAGGATCAGAGATGGTATGTGCACTGTCAAGTAGACTGGCAGTGGCTGAAGCAGAGATGTCAGGTGTAGGAGAATTAACAGATCCAAGGCTTCCCTCGTTGCTGGGAAGAGGATTTGTTCCCTCTGTGGTGGTCAGAGGAATTGTGTTAGAATTCCCAAAGGTAGTGTAGTTGTTTACCCCTGAGTTAAGCTCAGTGTGGGACTTCCAGTCTTTGTCAATAGTGTCACAATCAGCTGAGCAACTTGCGTCACTTGATGTAGGCTTGCACTGGCCTTCTACTGGCCTTCTCTCTCTCTCTCTCTCTCTCTCTCTCTCTCTCTCTCTCTCTCTCTCTCTCTGTCTCTCTCTCTCTCTCTCTCTCTCTCTCTCTCTCTCTCTCTCTCTCTCTCTCTCTCTCTCTCTCTCTCTCTCTCTCTCTCTCTTTGCTGGTGCTGTTTCATCACCCGCTTCAGATACCGGGGTTTCGACTGACTCCTTCGATAAGTCTAACCTTCGCTCTTCTTTGACTATGCTTCCGGCCTCTCCCTCTACGGTGCGGCAATTTTCGAATCGCTATCCCGTCCCACGTCGGACCAACTCCGGTCCCACTCTCTTTCCGCGCCCAGTTTCGGAATGCACAATGGACTCAATTCTTTACTTTATGACCGACTTCCTCTACTGCCTATCTTTCCGACCATAGTATTGGCAAGGCGCTCCTACACCATGTTGGTAGAGATATATTCATTCACACTCTCAGGAGCGGTACACGTATCATCACAGTCCAGAATGCTAGCCAAGCTCAAGACCTTTCTCTTCTTCCAAATACCGATACTATTCCTGTCACTATCGAAAAACCACTCCCTCAATTCTTGTAGTGGCACTGTCATTCTGCCGCATAACATTATCCACAGAATTTCCAGATATGTGGCAATGAGATTCTAGAACAGATGAAACTCCAAGACCTCCCAGTCCTCAAAGTAGACACTTCTGTCCTTCCTGCCCACGGCAATGTAGCTCGATTAACTTTCGACTGTCGTCAACTCCCATTCTCTGTTTATATAGTGGGACATCATTTACAAGTTCGAAAGTTGATCCCAGCACCGCAACAGTGTAGAAATTGCTGGCGTTTTGGTCTTACAGCGAAATACTGCAGGTCTATGGCGGAATGCCCAGTCTGTGGTGCCGATGACCATTCCAAAAAGTTTTGTAGTCTACCTCCCTCTTGCCTTAATTGCCATGAGGCTCACCCATCTTACTTTCACCGATGTGAGAAATCCGTTGCCTCAAAGAGGCAAAAGGCTTCCCCTATGCTTTGGCAGTTTCTCATCTCCGCCTCCAAGGAAGACTACCCCGTATTTCTTATTTTCGTGTTTCTAAACGTCCTCCCACCTCTGGGGTCCCATCTTCTGCAGCCTTCTCTGAGGTTACCCATTCCATAGTCACTCATGTCTCTAATTCTTTTGCTGTCCTGAACTCAGAAGTCCCTACCTTAACACCTCAGTCTATTCTCACTTCTTCCTGTTTTCCCTCACAAGTTCCGGTATCGACAAGACCTCGTGCAACACCTCCTCCCAATCGCCCCTCTACTTCTCAGAAGTCCAAAAAATCCCCATTACTCAAATCTCCTTTAACCCCTCCTTTCCTCCTTCTACCTCCACATTTTACCTTTCCAGTCTCTGTACCTGGTTCTTCACCTCTCACTGGCTCTTTTACAAGTGTGGAGGTTCACCCTCCTCGTACTGTACCTTCCTCCTCTGTCCCCTCCCAAGTTTCTTCCTCTTTTGCTCCCTCCCAGTTTCCTTCTTCGTCCTCCATTGATGAGCTTTTACACCTCTTCTCGACCTCACTTTTAACTGTAGCTTCTCATTCTATACCCCAGAACTCGGGCAGGCATTCTCAGAAGTGCGTGCCTTGGTGGTCTCCTGCTTGTGCTCAGGCAGTACGATTGAAACGCCCTGAGTGGGGCAGGTACAGGTACAATAGAACCACAGAGAGATTTCTTGATTTTAAGCAGAAGCTAGCGGTCGGTTGCCGTCTTATCCCTGACGTAAAACGCACTTGCTGACAAGATTATGTTTCCACCATCACCTCTGCTGCCTCTATGAGTGCAGTCTGGAGAAAAGTACAGAAACTGGGTGGTAAATACTCTCCCGACCCGGCTCCTGTTCTGCGGGTAGCCAGTGTTGATATAGCAAACCCTCTTGACGTTGCCATTGAAATTGGTAATCATCTGGTCCGTATTTCTCAGGGGCTCCATCTATGCCCCTCGTTTTTTTTCTCAAAGTCTGTAAGAGAGTTAGCACTCTTAGACTTTCTTCTCTCAAAGAAGAATCTTATAATGTGCCATTTACACTTCTGGAACTGGAGGCAACACTCTCAGCTTGCCGATCATCGGCAGCTGGGCCTGACGGCATCCATATTCGGATGTTACTACATTTACATCAGCCAGCCCTTGCAGTCCTCTTACAACTCTTTAAGCATTGTTTGGTTGATGTATTAAATTGCATGCTCACGGAGGGGAGGTTAGGTATGTCACAAAGTACGGGGGTAGTTGTGTTGGTGCCCAAAAAGGGAGGGGGGAGGGGTCTGAGTGCATATAGAGCAATATCTCTTATGTGCTCTGACTATAAAATCTTTGCAGAAGTTTTAGGAAACAGAATGAGGAAGGTTATGAGGTCGGTTATTCACGAGGGACAGCTAGGCATACCAGGTAGGAGCATGAGGGACGGACATGTACGTATTCGGGAGTTTTTGGAGGAATGTCAAGGGGGGGGTGTCCTCGGGCTTGACTGGCAAAATGCTTATGACTGTGTTGATAGGGATTTATTGAGGCTTATTTTATTGAAACAGGGTTTTGGAGATGGGATTGTAAGATGGGTTGATACTTTGTATGTCACGGCTATGGTACGCGTACAGGTAAACGGTAAATTGGGGCAGCCGGTCCGTATGGAAAGGGGTTTGAGGCAAGGGTGCCCCCTCTCCCAGCTGCT
Source organism: Cherax quadricarinatus (assembly GCF_038502225.1). Taxonomy (NCBI): domain Eukaryota; kingdom Metazoa; phylum Arthropoda; class Malacostraca; order Decapoda; family Parastacidae; genus Cherax; species Cherax quadricarinatus. The sequence goes on from NW_027197575.1 coordinate 44,766, forward strand.
TTTTGCTTGTATGCAAAACCCCTTTTATGAGCTGGTGGATAGCGGTTTGAGGCGTGGAACGCTGAGCAGTGACCATGCGTGTGGTCGGGTACGTAGATGATACCACAATTTTGTTAAAAGGGGAGGAGGATTTGCAGATCGTGGGATGGATAGTTGAGTTTTTTTGGGCAGAGTCTGGCATGTGCGTCAATAAGGCAAAATCGAAATTATTGGAGGTGGGTACATGGGTGGGGGGGAGGTTGGGCAAAAGGTATGGGTGGTCAGTCGTGGTGCAACTTAGAATATGTGGTATCGTGTACATGGCAGATGAGAGGGAGTGCCGAAGGGTAAATTCTGAATTGGTGGTTAATAAGGCTTTAGATCGACTTTGGGGGTTAAGAGCTGGGGATGTCTCGTTGCAACAGAGGACAGTAGTGGTTAATACACTTGTTTATAGTAAAGTATGGGGTGTGGCTGCGGTGTATCCTTTAAGAGATATGGATATTCAGGAACTGCAGAGAAGGGTCTTACGTTATGTTTGGGGTTTCGGGAGGGCTTGGTTAAGTCGGGAGGTTGTCATGACCCATGTTCGTCGTGGGGGTTTAGGTCTCTTGGCTTTGGGGCCACGGGCGAAGGCCCTCTATGTAAAGCAGCGGTTCCTCAGGGCGGGCGGTGAGAAGGGCATCCGGGTGGGTCGGGTAATGATCGAAATGCGTAAATGGTGGAGCGGCAGGGGATTAATCGAGTGTGAGGACATGCTACGTTTGTTGTTAAAGTTGAGAAATGCGCAACGGATAGGGGGGGGGGGCAAATGGTCAGCATATGTTGTCGTGGGGAAATTGTACAGGGATTGTCTGTTTTTCCGCTGTATAATTGGGGGAATATATGGGAAGGATTTTGTAAACTTAAGTTGGCACCAAGGGTTCGTGAATTGGTGTACAGATTTGTCATGGGGATTTTAGCATCAAAATCGGTCTTACATAGGATGGGTTTGGTAAGGGAGGCGGATTGCTTGCGTTGCGGTCTCGAAGAAACAGCTTTCCATGCTGTCTACTTTTGTGATACCTTGGACAAAGTTCGTTCGTGGTTGGGGCGGGTTTTAGATTTTCTTAGTGGGGGAAGTATTTCAACCTTACGGGCCTTAACATTGGACGTTAGCGGAGTATCAAGTGAGGTACGAAGAACAATAATGTACGTGGTGGCTGATTTCCTCTATATCTCGTGGGGTATGCGGGAAACCGGGGGATCAGTTAGGATCAGGGCAATTGTGGCAGGTATCTACAGAACGTATTGCAGAAATAAACTCATATATTGTAGAAGTTGGGATAATAGTTTTCCTGCAAAGTATCGAAGTCTTACTGTTCAAATGTTGCTGCAACTGCGGGTGGGGTAATCAACGGGGGGCTGGACTCCCCCCGTGGTAGCACCAAACGGTATGTTAGAGACTTCAGGGTAGAGGGCGGGTTTTAGGGAGTGACGTGTATGTATTATGAATGGTTCTGTGCGTCTGTGTGTGTATGGTTGTGGCGTTGTGTGGCACTGAGATCTTGGATCAATCATAAAATGATCATGCATTTTGATAATACAGATAAAAAGCAATATTTCAGTATATGTTCCAGCCTCTAACAAGACTGAATTGGTTCCGACTATGGCCGGGGTTTGGTGAAGTACGTTGAGTCTTTCCTGGAATTCCCGTTAGGTTTAGTTTAGTCTTTTGTAAGCGGATGCCATGCTGATGTCACCGCTAAAAGTACAACGTTATACTGGCCTTTAAGGGGAATGTTCATAAGCAGACCTTTTGATGATGATTGTAAACTTTTGATGAAGGGCAAAAAGTGTCATTTGATATGTAGTAGTGGTCACCGCTGTGAGGGGGGGGGGGTTGAGATGTATAATGTCCTATGCTGTAATCTATGGCCATTCAAGTTCCTTGGACAGCAGCTTTTGTGGGATGTTGTTCCCTCACCCAGTGATATCACATGTATTTTTTTTTATCATTTATGGTGCATATAGTCAGTTGATGTTCAATTAAGCACCTTTACTAATATCACTATATACAAGCAAGGTATACTTTTTGTGGGTTTAAATTAGTTTGAGAAACTAAATATGGGGTTGGTTGGGGTATTAGGAGTCTCAGTGTTTCCTCATATGTAATCATACATGCTAGATCTGTAAAAGTCTTATGTTAATTATTAAAGGATTTTTGCATGTTTTGATTCCTTTTTCAATATATGCAAAACCAAAAATAAAGAACACCATGTTTCAATTTCAAGAGTCATGTAGGTTTCTGATAGTTATTTTATATAACCATAGTACCATTGAGTGTACATTGTATTAGTTTATATGATATTGTTTTTGTATATAATTTTTTTTATATAATCATAGTACCATGGAGTGTGCAATGCATTAGTTTATATGAAATTGTTTTTGTATATAAAATTTCATATACAATATGAATAAGACTGTCAGGTTTGGTTATATAGTTATTTTGTGGTTAGAATATGTTCCGGTAGTTCTCTGCTTAGTTATATGTTGTCTTCTTATATAAAGTTTTCGCGTTTCTGTTTTAAATCATCTATGTATACCATCCATGTATACTGTGTTTTTAAATAAAATATAAAAAAAAAACTACGGAAATGCCATGCTTGTCAAATAATAGGCAAAACGGCGCACAATCCCGCGTCTGCCCCTTTACTTCCAATAAAATGTCCTGAAGAACCTTTTGAAAGATTAGTTATTGATTGTGTAGGACCGTTGTCCCGCACAAAAAGGGGTAACCAGTATATCTTCACTATCATAGATATGGCAACGCGGTATCCTGATGCTATCCCAATGTCCAAAATTAATTCCAGAAATATAGTAAGAGCTTTAATACGCTTCTTTGCTCAAGTAGGCATACCACGTGAAATTCAATCTGACCAAGGTTCTAATTTTACGTCTAAGGTTTTTAAAGAGGCTATGTCTCGATTAGGAGTAAGACAGATCCTCTCTACAGCATATCATCCCCAGTCACAAGGAGTGCTAGAAAGATTCCACCAAACCCTTAAATCTACTTTACGTGCTTACTGTGAGCAATATTCTCGTGAATGGGACGAAGGTTTACCCTTTCTTCTCTTCACCCTCCGTGAAGCTGAACAAGAAAGTACTAAATACTCTCCATTTGACTTGATTTTTGGACATCAGGTACGAGGATCCCTAGCCATATTACGAGATTCTTGGATAGGGAAGAGAGGACCTCTTCATCCCAGTCCTCTGCTTTGGAAAGAACAGCTCTCCAAATTGAAAAGCTTAGCTGTCATGAATCTGACAGAAGCTCAAGCCAAAATGAAGAAATCGTACGATCAAAAAGCTAAATCACGTTCATTCTCTCCAAATGAATTAGTGTTAGTTAAAAACTTAATTCCAGGACATTCTTTAAAACCTAGATATTTGGGGTCATATGAAATAGTAGACAAAGAAAATGAGGTGAATTATCTGGTCCGTGAACCAGGACGTCGTAAGAAAATTAAGAGGTATCTCATAGATAGCTTAAAGAAGTACGAGTCTAATCTTCTCCCTACTATTATTACCTCTATTCAACCTACATCAACTGAAATAAGGAATGATACTGTAAGGGAAGTAAGAGAATTTCGACTACATAATCCTGAAGTGTTAAAACAACAAGACCATTTCCTGGAAGTTCTTCCTACCTCCCAAAAATCTCAAATAAAAGTTAATCACTAAATATAACTCCATCTTCAAAGATATCCCTACTCCTTGTACCTTGGGTTTCCACGATATTGAATTGTTAGAAGATAGTCCAATAAAGCAATCCCCTTACCGGGTCTCTCCTGCTAAGCAAGAATTAATTCAGCAAAAAATAAATACATTACTGGAATATAATTTGATAGAACCCAGTTGGACACCTTGGGCCTCTCCCTGTTTATTGGTCCCAAAACCCGATGGTACCGTACGCCTATGCACGGATTATCGTAAAGTAAATTCAGTCACCAAACCTGATGGGTTTCCATTACCCAGGATTGATGATTTAATAGATGCTGTTGCAGGTGCCAACTTTGTGACCAGATTAGACTTACCGAGAGGGTATTACCAGGTGCCGTTAACTCCTAGGGCCCAAGAGATTTCAGGGTTCGGCTTGTGTAACGCCGCCTCTACTTTCCAGAGAATTATGAACATTTTAGTCCAACCCTTAGAAGGTGTAGAGGCATACTTGGACGACCTGGTGGTTTTTAGTGATGATTGGCAATCTCATTTAAAAAGATTAGAGCAACTACTGAAAGCATTGCAGAAATACAATTTCACTGTAAATTTACAAAAATGTGACTTTGGTAAAGCCCAGATTAAATATCTCGGCTTTAAAATAGGGAAGGGACTAGTAGCCCCCGACCAATTAAAGGTGCAAGCTATTTTAAATTTTCCGACGTCTCAGGACAGGAAAGCCCTCCAACGATTTTTGGGAATGGCTACTTATTACAGGCGTTTTTGCCCAAACTTTGCTCAAGTTGCCTCAACCCTTACTAGATTGACCAGTCCTAAATATAAACTTAATTGGGGCGAGAATTGTGAACAAGCTTTTAAACGTTTAAAACGTTTCCTTTCCTCCGCCCCAGTATTTTTTTTTTATATTTTATTTAAAAAAAACACAATACACATTATACATGTATGCTATACATACGTCACATAAACAAAGACATGTTAACCATTAAATACTAAAAACAAAACAAATCCACGTTCCCTATCCCAGCACTAAACTTATACATAAGAAAAACACGTTCAATTTAAATGTTTGATACCCCCCAAAAAATGCCGAACATACATGTAACTGGACTAAGGACAACCCAAACCTGAACATACAGGTGGGTTTATTATATCCATAAAATACAACCAGTATCTTATAACACAAAGGCTATATAATCCAAAGAATGTCACACTTATTTACATTGTACATGAAAGTTTATATACAAAGACATTCTCATATAATCCAGTTCATTGCCCACTCATTTACTTACAACAAATACAAGAATGTATAAGAGTTTAATAAAAGAAGAACTATACTGGATATTAACAAATTCCTCTATCACACAATCCCAGTACTTAAAATAACACTAAATCTGATAGCCATATTACCACCAGTTACACATCCAACATGTCCTACAAAACTCCTCCTTTTACAATAATTAATAATGCCAGTGCAGACAAAAATATTTACATGCACCGTTCTAAGAAATACCTTAAGTAACCTAACAATTAGGGTTATACCCTTACCTCATTAAACCTTAATGAGAATTTACCAGAAGTTGGTGATGCATGAACAAAACAAAACACAAAAATATAAAAGTACATAGGAAAACAGATATGGACATTACATTGCTATACACACACACCTGTATAAGCGGAAGAATATACACCCACAATATTTAATATCAATAATAATAATGCATCAACCATGAAATTCAAACTGTCATAACAACATTGTATAACATGGAGTTTACACGTAAAATATAAGAGAATACATTACATGCTACCTCATCTTTAAACCCAGGTTATGTAAATATTTAATATAATCCAAGACTAGAATTATCATATTGAAACATGTCAAATTGGTTCTGCCCACACAAGGACGGGGCAAGAAACACCCTCAATGAAGACTATACAGGTACTCCCCTACAACTAACTAAATCCTAGCTTAAGATAATGACTGGACATAAGATCCTAATCTCCCTATCTGAAACACAAATTAAACATCCTTGACATTGTAATATTCGCTACATGAATGTGTGTAAAAGTATTACAATCCTTCTTCTATATAGGAGTACAGCTTTAAAGGAAAGTACTTTTTTATTATTAAAATCAAAAGAAGCGCTAAGCCACAAGGGCTATAAGGAAAGTACTTGCAGCTACGTGTTTAAAACTACAAAAATACAAGCATCATCCGATACTAACGTACTCTTGACCTACAGTGTTTCCTTGTTTTATTTTAAATTTTTTAACACATCTCATATCAATAAAGAGGATTACTAGAATTCACTGGCAGTATCAATTTTGTACATGTTCAGTACTGCATGACATAAAACACCATAACAGCTGCGTAAGCCACCTATCCTTGACAGTGAGTGCAATAATATACCCAAACCAAAATATGTAAATGTATGACGTTCCAGGTGTTACTGAATGAAACCATGGTACTGAACGCCAATATAAAATAACTCTCCAGGAACATAACCAGTTCACGAATGTATGCTCTCACTAGCTCACTCTCTCATCACCTTCCACACTACTAGCACAACCTTACACCCCCCCCTCACATTAAAGGAGACCCGTCCCTTGCCTCCCCCCCCCCTGTTCCCTGAGAAGTTGTGCTACAGTGAGATTACGATAACCTACCGAAAAACTTGATTCCCATCTCCCCCCATATATTAATCTATTCCTACACTTTGTCCTAAAGAACCTTGCTGCTAACGCTTTTATCCTCAACTGCCCTTTAATCTGCCTCATACCCCAAGAAACATGCAAATAATCTGCCATAACATACATCAAAGCCCTCCCCACTTCACTAGCTACCCCACTAACATCCATCGACAAAGATCTAAGAAAAGACCCACTCCCCCCCCCCCACCACCCTCCTCACCCCCGCCATCCAGACTCTCACCACGCCCAAAGATGAACAAAAATATACCACATGATAGGCAGTTTCCTCCTCCCCACAGAATAAACATGTTGCCTCTCTCACCAACCCCATCTTATGCAACATGTGCTTAGATGCAACCACACCCATGAGAAAACGGTATACGATCTCCCTGACCCTTGCTGGTATCCTAAGCTTACTGAACTCCCCCCATATGACCCCCCAGTTATACATGGGGTGTACTGCGACCCCCTGCAATACACCCCTTCCCCACACCACACCCACCACTGTGTTTACCTTCAACCTTTTAACCTGCCCCACTGTCAACATGAATCTTATTACATCTTCACACTTTCTCAAATCCCTACCACACCACCAGTTTCTAGCATCCCTCATCACCCTATCCACCCTAACACCCCTCTCCCCCCCCACCCTTAGATACCTCTGCTTAATATATAATGCCATTACCCTAGGCCCTAAGGCCAACAAACCTAGTCCCCCCCGTTTCACCTCCGTCATGACCACATCCTTGGACAACCAGGCCCTCCCAAACCCCCACACAAACCTCAACACCCTCCTCTGTATTTCCTGTATATCCTGCACCCTCAAAGGGAACACCTCCGCCACACCCCAGACCTTGCTATACACCACCGAATTAATTACCAACACCCTCTGCTGTAACGCCACTTCACTAACCCTCAAACCTTTTAACTTTCCTATAACCCTACTCGTGACTGTTTCTGAGTTAATCCTCCTACATTCCTGCAACTGCTTCATATACCATATCCCACACACCCTAATTCTGTCACAAACCGTCCATCCCATCTCCTCCCCCAATCTCCCCCCAACCCATGTTCCTACTTCCAATAACCTAGACTTTGCTAAAATAACTACCATTCCTGAAACATTCCCAAAACTCCTTATCATCTCTCCCACCCTTCTTAAAGCCTCCCCACTCGTAACTAACACAGTTGTGTCATCCACATAACCTACTATTCCCCCCATGCTTCCCCCCCTACCCCCCGCAATTCCTCCTCCACAGCCTCAAAGAAAGGATGTTGCACACATGCAAAGAGCAACTGCGACAGCGGACAACCCTGCCTTAATCCCTGTTCCATCATCACCGCCCCTCCCCCAGCTTTCCCTTAACCTGCCGCCTCATGACCGCCCCCTCATATAGAGTGTGCACCCACCTCACTACCCCCCTCCAAAACCCAATTTCTCCAAACAGCCCCACAAAAAGTCCCTCTTCACGCAGTCATAGGCCTGAGCCCAATCCAAGCCAAGGACGCCCCCTCCCGGGCAGTTCTCTATAAAATCCCTTATCCCACTGTGCCCATTCTTCATAGTCCGTCCCGGTATCCCATACTGCCCCTCATGTACGCTATTCCCAATTACCTTCTTTAACCTGTTACCCAATACCTTCGCAAAAATTTTGTAATCCATACACATTAACGACAATGGACGATAATCTCCCAAACCCTTCTCCTCTCCCCCCTTCTTTGGCACCAAAACAACAACCCCAGTTCTCTGTGTTTGCGCCATTCTACCACGTTTCAACATATAATTCAGAACCGCCACTAGGCATTCCCTCAGATCCTCCCAATGTGCTCTGTAAAAATCATTAGATAACCCATCTATTCCCGGTGCCTTCCCCTGACTCAACCCATTCACCACCTCCCCCACCTCTGCCCTAGTAATGCCTCCCTCCAACAATTCCCGATCCCCCTGCCCCATACCCTGATGAACCCCTATAGCTTTAAATGTTTCTAACCCAACCACCCCTCCCCTTCTCTTCCATTTCTCCGTAAACCAATAATCAGTATACCTACTGATAGAATCTGTGTCAGAAAGACCCTGTCCCTGCACATAACCCTCTCCTCCCTCCACAACTATATGTGCCACGGTATTCCTCAACTGTCTTTCCTTGAATTTTCGGAGTACATATCCGGTTGGCTTATCACCTTTTAGTACGTCCTCCAATCCTGCCCTGACCCTGAGTGCATCAAAACGTTCATTATGCATCTCCACTAAACGACTTCTACGTTCCCCCATAACTCCTCCCACACCCTCCCTACCCCCCCCCATAACAATCATTCAACTGGCCCTCTAAATAATTCTGCAATCCAAACCTCCAGCGTGCCCGTTCCCTGCCCCTCTTCTTAAAAAATCCTGCAATCTGCACCTTTGCCTGCAACTCCCACCAGTCTAGCAAATCCACCTTCTCATCCCTAGCCTCCCAAAACCCTTTCCACCATGTCTGAAAGGACCAACCTTGATCTTCCTCCTGTAAAAGCCTCACATTTAATTTCCAATAACTCTGATATATTCTCGGAATACCATCCACCCGAAGGTCAGCCAACACTGCTCTGTGGTCAGATAAACCCACGTCTACTGTTCTAACCCTCTCCACTCCTATCCCCTGCCTCACATAAATCCTATCCAACCTTGCCTCATAACTCCCCTGTACATAGGTGTGCTCGACCTGATACCCCCCCCTGCCGACCACATCTACGACCCCGACATCACGCAATGCATCCCGTAAGACGTCTGCATGCCTAATCACACAATTCCAATCACCTCCAATTATCGCGATAGCAGGTAAACCCCTGAGATAGTATAACAATACGTCCCGAACAAAGTCTGTTTTTATCCTCACGTTACCAATCGCGGGCATATAAACTCCCACAAAACATACCCTGCTCTCCCCCCACCACCCATCCACCCGAACAACCCTCCCCCCTCCCCCCTCCTCCCACCCCATGACTCGCAATGGACTGGTCTCCTTTACTAAAACAGCCACTCCTCCCTTTAAAAGCATTGCCATGCTTACAGACAACTTATATCCTCTCAATCGCAACTCACTACCTGACTTATGGTTATGCTCCTGTAAGAAACAAACATCCACGTCATACCTTTTGAGGAACCACTCCAACCATACCCTTTTTACTTCAGTCTTTAGGCCATTAGCATTTATTGTTACACACCTGAATGGTCAAGGAAAGGCGGCTTACCTCTGTGCCGCTGTGGCTTGCTCACACTCCCCTTCAAGCTGCTCACACTTTCCTTACTACTCTTTTTAATAAGACCCCCTACCCCCCCTGTCCCTCCCCCCCCCGATTTTCCCTGTACTCCCCCCCCCTGTAGGGGATTTTCGAACCACCTCTGCCCATGCCTTCTTACCTGGTCTTTGCCTAGGTGTTAAAACGTCATCTAATTCCGTCAACCCCGCTGGCCGCTTCCTAGAGCTGCCTCCCAAAGCCATCTCTTCCTCAGGTACATCCTCCCTGTGTACCTCTGCCACCACAAGTGTATCCTGTCCACTATTCCCTGTTACTTCCGTCTTCTCACTCAGCCCTTGCAATCGCTGCTTATCACTGGTCCGTCCATCCATGTCCTCTCCTACCAAAGTCTCCTCCAAGAATTCCTGGAGCACAGACTCCAAGGACACCTCTTGTGTCGACTCCACCACTTCCTCCACCACCACAGGCGTTGGAGTAGGATCTCCATCTTCCACCGGGAGTGTGACACACGTCCCCATCTGTTCTCCCTCCTTCTCCACCTCCTCACTCCATAGAGGAGTCCCAATTTTCGCCGCCGCCACCACACTCGTCTGCTGGACCTCCTCCACCGGGGCTGGCACCCCTGGGGCAACTCTACGTGCACATTGCGCCGCTATATGGTCATAAGAGTTGCAAAGACGACACGTTCTCCTTTGTCCCGCATAAGACACATGTACCTGAGGTCTGTTGCCTGTCAACATCACATACGAAGGTATAGGCTTCTTTAAGGTCATCTTGATGTTGTATGAACCTTCCGGGAGGCCCTCATATGGTCCATCCCGCCATACCCCTCCTCTAGCCTCATGAATGAGATTGTTCGCATCGCTATTGTGCCGTGCGGACAGGCTGCGCAGTAGCTCCTGATACAACTGGTTTACTGCGCAGTTTTCCTGTTTTGTGCATACAACATGGCGGATCGCATTGGACGCCGGGTGAGCACTGTTTGTGTGGAATTGGTGCGTGGCACGCTTACAGGAACAACCATGCACGTGTTACTGCCTGCCATCATCAGTGAGGTATATGGAATACCGACCGAAGAATTATATGGAGTAGCAGTAAATGGTGTGTCGAGAATTTTCATCAAGTTTAAAGACGCAGGATTCTACACAAGCATAGTCAACAAATATCAAGAGAAGAGGCTGGCAGTGAACACTATGGTGGAAGTCTGCTTACATGATGTGTCCAGCTATGTGACGTGGGTGAAAGTACGAAACGTGCCTTTTGAGGCGACGGAGCATGATGTGACGGCGGTGTTTAGCAGCTATGGGAAAATCCACTCAGCAGTGATGGGGGAGTTTACCTGGAGTTTACCTGGAGAGAGTTTCGGGGGTCAATGCCCCCGCGGCCCGGTCTGTGACCAGGCCTCCTGGTGGATCAGCGCCTGATCAACCAGGCTGTTGCTGCTGGCTGCACGCAAACCAACGTACGAGCCACAGCCTGGGTGATCAGGAACTGGCAAAATGGACCTTATGAGGGGCTACCTGAAGGATCATTTACGCTGAAAATGACGTTGAGGCAGCCAATTCCATCATACGTATTTATGGAGGTCTTCCGAACGCAGGTCTACGTGTACTACTCAGGGCAGCGGAAGACTTGCAGATTATGTGGTTCTTTTGAACATATGGCGGCCCAATGCTATAAAAAAGCTGGACGGAGGGAACAGGTACCAGTGATCTTACAACAGAGGAATGCTCTGGAGGTGTCGGAGGAAGGAGTAAGGCCAAACAAGATTCCTTGCCGATGGAGTGACGAAGTGGATAGGGCTGAGGCGGCCATGGAGGAAAGTGTAACACTAACAGTTGATAAGGGACAGACGACATTGACGTCTGATGAGGAGGGTACGGGCCAACAGGATGGCTTGCTGGAGGAAGTACTTAGTTCCTTTTTGCATGACGTTGAAGAGGGAAAGGTGGATGAAGGGTGTAACCTGGTGCAGGCAACGGTGCAGCAAGATCAGGAGGTTAGGAATACTGTGTGCACTAATGTTAATGTGCACAACGTTGTGGCAGAGGTCCATAGGGCAGAAAAGACAGGTGACGAGGTGTGTGGGGAGGGGAGTTCTCGTAAGAGAACTGCAGGAACGTCTGAGATGGACGATGTTCTTACTCCAGGACAAAGAACAGGAGTAAAATCTTGGAGAAAGGATGTATGTCATAAGGGGAAAGAGGGAAGGGGTAATGTAGGGTTCAATGGTTCTAGGGATAATGAAGGGATAGGGGGGGTGAATAAGCAAGCTGTCAAGAAAGATGCCATACAGCAGGACGGTATAGGAGGGTGTGTGCCAAGAAGAAAGGGTAAACCACCACTATTAAAATAATTCACGATAGTAACTGTAAATGTAAATGGATTGAAGAATGAAGTGAAACGAGTATGGATGGAATGGTTTTTGAGGAGATATAATGTGGATGTATGCTTTATACAAGAACATAATTATAAGATAGGCTGTGCTTTGGCGTTAAAAGGTTATAAATTGTATGTAAGTGGGTCTGTTAGGTTAAAAGGGGGAGTGGCAGTGGCTGTGAAGGAAAATAGTCCCTTACGTATTATAAAGTGGGAAGAAGGGGGGGGGTAGTGAGGGTGGATGGTGAGTGGGGAGCATCTCGAGTATGTTTCATTGGGGTTTATATGCCAGCGGAGAATATAATCAAAGTAAAAGAGAATTTTGTGAGAGACGTTTTAGTGTATTTTTTAAGGGGTTTACCTCTAGTCACTGTAATTGGGGGGGACTGGAACTGTGTTATAAGGGGGGGGGGGACGTGGAGCCAAGGGGGGCGGGTTGTGTGTTACGGTCGTTACGCAATGTTTTACAGGATGCAGGGGTGAGGGACGTGGAGGGGAGTGAGGCTTGGAGAGTGGATTACACTTTTGTTAGGAGAAATTATTCAGCGAGGTTAGATAGGATTTATATAACGGAGGCAGTTAGGGTAGGAGGGGTAAAAACAGTGGACGTAGGGTTTTCGGATCATAGGGCAGTTTTGGTAGAACTGGATTGGGAGGGAGTGGTAAAGGTATATTCAAGTTTCTGGAAGTTAAATGCGAGGTTGGTGAGGAGTGAGGTGGTGAACGCAGAGTTTAGAGACTGGTGGAGACAATTGTGGAGGGCAAGGGATGGGGTAGGGAGTATTTTGGATTGGTGGGAAAATAGGGCTAAACCTGGTATCGCGGGGTTTTATAAATATAAAGGAAGGGAGGAGGCGAGGTGGAGGTATGGTTTACAGAATTATTTGGAACAGCAGCTCAATGAGTGTTACGCAAGAGATGAGGGGAAGTCTTTTGAAGAAATATCAGGGCTAAGAGGGAGACTAAGGGACATACATAATGAAAGATTTGATGAATTAAGGGTAAGGGCAGGTATGGATGCCGTGCTATGGGGAGATAAACCGTCGGGTAGTGTGTTAAGAAGTTTTCGCATTAGACAACAGGAGTCCACTATAATACTTTTAGAGGTTAGTGACGATTTGGAAGGTTATACTAAGGGGCAAATGTTGGTGACAACTGAGGGGATAAGTAATTATGCGGACTATTGGTTTAAAAGGAAATGGGAAAAAGGTAATGTGGGGATAGTTAATAAAGAAAGAGGAGGGGTGAAGGTCTTGGGGAAAGGTGGGGAGGACAGAGGGGGATTGGAGGGAATAATAAGTATGGAAGAAGTGAAAGAGGCAGTGTTCAATTTAAGTAAGGGGAAAGCACCGGGAATTGATGGGCTTTCCAATGATTTTTACAGAGTGCATTGGGAAACCATAAATGTTTGTTTGGTTCAGGTATTGAATTGTATGCTGAAGGAAGGGAAATTGGGAACGTCACAGAGGACGGGTGTGGTCGTGCTTGTAAAGAAAAAAAGCGAGGGGAGAACACTGAGCACGTACAGGGCCATATCTTTAATGTGTACGGATTATAAGATTTTTGCGAAGATTTTAGGGAACAGGATGAAGAAGGTAATAGGTGGTATGGTGCACAAGGGTCAGTTGGGAATTCCGGGTCGTAGTATGAGGGATGGACATAGTCGTATTAGGGAATTTTTGCAGGGTTGTAAGGGTGGTGGAATTTTGGGCATTGATTGGGAGAATGCTTATGACGGTGTGAATAGAGAGTACATGGTTGACACTTTAAGGCTTATGGGTTTTGGGGAGGGAATAGTAAAATGGGTGAAGACCTTGTATGCAGAAGCTACGATTCAGGTGCAAATTAATGGTAGGTTGGGTAGCGTGTTGAAAATGGAGAAAGGTTTGAGACAT
>NW_027197576.1:0-58642 GCF_038502225.1 Cherax quadricarinatus
CATAGTCCTCCTCATCCTCCTTCTCCTCGTCCTCCTCTTCCTCCTCGTCCTCCTCGTCCTCCTTTTCTTCCTCGTCCTCCTCGTCCTCCTCCTCTTCCTCCTCCTCGTCCTCCTCGTCTTCCTCCTCTTCCTCCTCGTCCTCCTTCACCTCGTCCTCCTCCTCCTTTTCCTCCTCGTCCTCCTCCTCCTCTTCCTCGTCCTCCTACTCCTCTTCCTCCTCGTCCTCCTCCTCCTCTTCCTCCTCCTCTTCTTCCTCCTCGTCCTCTTCGTCCCCCTCGTCCTCCTCGTCCTCCTCCTCCTCCTCCTCCTCCTCGTCCTTCTCTTCTTCCTCCTCGTCCTCCTCGTCCTCTTCGTCCCCCTCGTCCTCCTCGTCCTCGTCCTCGTCCTCGTCCTCCTCGTCCTTCTCCTCTTCTTCCTCCTTGTCATCCTCGTCCTCCTCGTCCTCCTCGTCCCCCTCTTCCTCCTCGTCCTCCTCGTCCTCCTCGTCCTTCTCGTCCTCCTCGTCCTCCTCGTCCTCCTCGTCCTTCTCGTCCTCCTCGTCCTCCTCCTCCTCGTCCTCCTCGTCCTCCTCCTCCTCTTCCTCCTCCTCTTCTTCCTCCTCGTCCTCTTCGTCCCCCTCGTCCTCCTCGTCCTCCTCCTCCTCCTCGTCCTCCTCCTCGTCCTCCTCGTCCTTCTCCTCTTCTTCCTCCTCGTCCTCCTCGTCTTCTTCGTCCCCCTCGTCCTCCTCGTCCCCCTCGTCCTCCTCGTCCTTCTCGTCCTCCTCGTCCCCCTCGTCCTCCTCGTCCTTCTCGTCCTCCTCGTCCTCCTCGTCCTTCTCCTCGTCGTCCTCCTCGTCCTCCTCGTCCTCCTCGTCCTTCTCGTCCTCCTCGTCCTCCTCGTCCTCGTCCTCCTCGTCCTCCTCGTCCTCGTCCTCCTCGTCCTCCTCGTCCTCCTCGTCCTCCTCCTCCTCGTCCTCCTCGTCCTCCTCCTCCTCGTCCTCCTCGTCCCCTTCGTCCTCCTCGTCCTCCTCGTCCTCCTCGTCCCCCTCGTCCTCCTCGTCCTCCTCGTCCCCCTCGTCCTCCTCGTCCTCCTCGTCCTCCTCGTCCTCGTCCTCCTCGTCCTCCTCGTCCTCGTCCTCCTCGTCCTCCTCGTCCCCCTCGTCCTCCTCGTCCTCCTCGTCCCCCTCGTCCTCTTCTTCCTCCTCGTCCTCCTCGTCCTCCTCGTCCTTCTCGTCCTCCTCGTCCTCCTCGTCCTCGTCCTCCTCGTCCTCCTCGTCCTCGTCCTCCTCGTCCTCCTCGTCCTCCTCGTCCTCCTCCTCCTCGTCCTCCTCGTCCTCCTCCTCCTCGTCCTCCTCGTCCCCTTCGTCCTCCTCGTCCTCCTCGTCCTCCTCGTCCTCCTCGTCCTCCTCGTCCTCCTCGTCCCCCTCGTCCTCCTCGTCCTCCTCGTCCTCGTCCTCCTCGTCCTCCTCGTCCTCCTCGTCCTCCTCCTCCTCGTCCTCCTCGTCCTCCTCCTCCTCGTCCTCCTCGTCCTCCTCGTCCTCCTCCTCCTCGTCCTCCTCGTCCCCTTCGTCCTCCTCGTCCTCCTCGTCCCCCTCGTCCTCCTCGTCCTCCTCGTCCCCCTCGTCCTCCTCGTCCTCCTCGTCCCCCTCGTCCTCCTCGTCCTTCTCGTCCTCCTCGTCCTCCTCGTCCTCCTCGTCCTCCTCCTCCTCGTCCTCCTACAATACAAAGGGAGATGCATTTTTATTCCAACACATGACCTTTAATGTTGAGCTGTAAATCCTGGAGCATCACTGCCACCCGCTGCGGCACCACCTGCCACCGTCTGCCACTCTCACTCACACTGCCACCCGCTGCGGCACCACCTGCCACCGTCTGCCACTCTCACTCACACTGCCACCCGCTGCGGCACCACCTGCCACCGTCTGCCACTCTCACTCACACTGCCACCCGCTGCGGCACCACCTGCCACCGTCTGCCACCCGCTGCGGCACCACCTGCCACCGTCTGCCACCCGCTGCGGCACCACCTGCCACCGTCTGCCACCCGCTGCGGCACCACCTGCCACCGTCTGCCACTCTCACTCACACTGCCACCCGCTGCGGCACCACCTGCCACCGTCTGCCACCCGCTGCGGCACCACCTGCCACCGTCTGCCACCCGCTGCGGCACCACCTGCCACCGTCTGCCACCCGCTGCGGCACCACCTGCCACCGTCTGCCACTCTCACTCACACTGCCACCCGCTGCGGCACCACCTGCCACCGTCTGCCGCTCTCACTCACACTGCCACCCGCTGCGGCACCACCTGCCACCGTCTGCCACCCGCTGCGGCACCACCTGCCACCGTCTGCCACCCGCTGCGGCACCACCTGCCACCGTCTGCCACTCTCACTCACACTGCCACCCGCTGCGGCACCACCTGCCACCGTCTGCCGCTCTCACTCACACTGCCACCCGCTGCGGCACCACCTGCCACCGTCTGCCACTCTCACTCACACTGCCACCCGCTGCGGCACCACCTGCCACCGTCTGCCACTCTCACTCACACTGCCACCCGCTGCGGCACCACCTGCCACCGTCTGCCACCCGCTGCGGCACCACCTGCCACCGTCTGACACTCTCACTCACACTGCCACCCGCTGCGGCACCACCTGCCACCGTCTGCCACTCTCACTCACACTGCCACCCGCTGCGGCACCACCTGCCACCGTCTGCCACTCTCACTCACACTGCCACCCGCTGCGGCACCACCTGCCACCGTCTGACACTCTCACTCACACTGCCACCCGCTGCGGCACCACCTGCCACCGTCTGCCACTCTCACTCACACTGCCACCCGCTGCGGCACCACCTGCCACCGTCTGCCACCCGCTGCGGCACCACCTGCCACCGTCTGACACTCTCACTCACACTGCCACCCGCTGCGGCACCACCTGCCACCGTCTGCCACTCTCACTCACACTGCCACCCGCTGCGGCACCACCTGCCACCGTCTGCCACTCTCACTCACACTGCCACCCGCTGCGGCACCACCTGCCACCGTCTGCCACTCTCACTCACACTGCCACCCGCTGCGGCACCACCTGCCACCGTCTGCCACTCTCACTCACACTGCCACCCGCTGCGGCACCACCTGCCACCGTCTGCCACTCTCACTCACACTGCCACCCGCTGCGGCACCACCTGCCACCGTCTGCCACTCTCACTCACACTGCCACCCGCTGCGGCACCACCTGCCACCGTCTGCCACTCTCACTCACACTGCCACCCGCTGCGGCACCACCTGCCACCGTCTGCCACTCTCACTCACACTGCCACCCGCTGCGGCACCACCTGCCACCGTCTGCCACTCTCACTCACACTGCCACCCGCTGCGGCACCACCTGCCACCGTCTGCCACTCTCACTCACACTGCCACCCGCTGCGGCACCACCTGCCACCGTCTGCCACTCTCACTCACACTGCCACCCGGTGCGGCACCACCTGCCACCGTCTGTCACTCTCACTCACACTGCCTGTCACTCTCACTCACACTGCCTGTCACTCTCACTCACTCTGCCTGTCACTCTCACTCACTCTGCCTGTCACTCTCACACTGCCTGTCACTCTCACTCACTCTGCCTGTCACTCTCACTCACACTGCCTGTCACTCTCACTCACTCTGCCTGCCACTCTCACTCACACTGCCTGTCACTCTCACTCACTCTGCCTGTCACTCTCACTCACACTGCCTGTCACTCTCACTCACTCTGCCTGTCACTCTCACTCACACTGCCTGTCACTCTCACTCACACTGCCTGTCACTCTCACTCACACTGCCTGTCACTCTCACTCACACTGCCTGTCACTCTCACTCACACTGCCTGTCACTCTCACTCACACTGCCTGTCACTCTCACTCACACTGCCTGTCACTCACTCACACTGCCTGCCACTCTCACTCACACTGCCTGCCACTCTCACTCACACTGCATGTCACTCTCACTCACACTGCCTGTCACTCTCACTCACACTGCCTGTCACTCTCACTCACACTGCCTGTCACTCTCACTCACACTGCCTGTCACTCACTCACACTGCCTGTCACTCTCACTCACACTGCCTGTCACTCTCACTCACACTGCCTGTCACTCTCACTCACACTGCCTGTCACTCACTCACACTGCCTGTCACTCTCACTCACTCTGCCTGTCACTCTCACTCACACTGCCTGTCACTCTCACTCACACTGCCTGTCACTCACTCACACTGCCTGTCACTCACTCACACTGCCTGTCACTCACTCACACTGCCTGTCACTCACTCACACTGCCTGTCACTCACTCACACTGCCTGCCACTCTCACTCACACTGCCTGTCACTCTCACTCACACTGCCTGTCACTCTCACTCACACTGCCTGTCACTCACTCACACTGCCTGTCACTCACTCACACTGCCTGTCACTCACTCACACTGCCTGCCACTCTCACTCACACTGCCTGTCACTCACTAACACTGCCTGTCACTCACTCACACTGCCTGTCACTCTCACTCACACTGCCTGCCACTCTCACTCACACTGCCTGCCACTCTCACTCACACTGCCTGCCACTCTCACTCACTCTGCCTGCCACTCTCACTCACACTGCCTGCCACTCTCACTCACACTGCCTGCCACTCTCACTCACACTGCCTGCCACTCTCACTCACACTGCCTGTCACTCTCACTCACACTGCCTGTCACTCACTCACTCTGCCTGTCACTCTCACTCACACTGCCTGTCACTCACTCACACTGCCTGCCACTCTCACTCACACTGCCTGTCACTCTCACTCACACTGCCTGCCACTCTCACTCACACTGCCTGTCACTCTCACTCACACTGCCTGCCACTCTCACTCACACTGCCTGTCACTCTCACTCACACTGCCTGCCACTCTCACTCACACTGCCTGCCACTCTCACTCACACTGCCTGTCACTCTCACTCACACTGCCTGCCACTCTCACTCACACTGCCTGCCACTCTCACTCACACTGCCTGCCACTCTCACTCACACTGCCTGTCACTCTCACTCACACTGCCTGCCACTCTCACTCACACTGCCTGTCACTCTCACTCACACTGCCTGCCACTCTCACTCACACTGCCTGTCACTCTCACTCACACTGCCTGCCACTCTCACTCACACTGCCTGTCACTCTCACTCACACTGCCTGCCACTCTCACTCACACTGCCTGCCACTCTCACTCACACTGCCTGCCACTCTCACTCACACTGCCTGCCACTCTCACTCACACTGCCTGTCACTCTCACTCACACTGCCTGCCACTCTCACTCACACTGCCTGCCACTCTCACTCACACTGCCTGCCACTCTCACTCACACTGCCTGCCACTCTCACTCACACTGCCTGCCACTCTCACTCACACTGCCTGTCACTCACTCACACTGCCTGTCATTCTCACTCACACTGCCTGCCACTCTCACTCACACTGCCTGTCACTCTCACTCACACTGCCTGCCACTCTCACTCACACTGCCTGTCACTCTCACTCACACTGCCTGCCACTGTCACTCACACTGCCTGCCACTCTCACTCACACTGCCTGTCACTCACGCACACTGCCTGTCACTCTCACTCACACTGCCTGTCACTCTCACTCACACTGCCTGTCACTCTCACTCACACTGCCTGCCACTCTCACTCACACTGCCTGTCACTCTCACTCACACTGCCTGCCACTCTCACTCACACTGCCTGTCACTCTCACTCACACTGCCTGCCACTCTCACTCACACTGCCTGTCACTCTCACTCACACTGCCTGCCACTCTCACTCACTCTGCCTGTCACTCACTCACTCTGCCTGTCACTCTCACTCACACTGCCTGCCACTCTCACTCACTCTGCCTGTCACTCTCACTCACACTGCCTGCCACTCTCACTCACACTGCCTGCCACTCTCACTCACACTGCCTGCCACTCTCACTCACACTGCCTGTCACTCTCACTCACTCTGCCTGTCACTCTCACTCACACTGCCTGTCACTCTCACTCACACTGCCTGTCACTCTCACTCACACTGCCTGCCACTCTCACTCACACTGCCTGCCACTCTCACTCACACTGCCTGCCACTCTCACTCACACTGCCTGCCACTCTCACTCACACTGCCTGCCACTCTCACTCACACTGCCTGCCACTCTCACTCACACTGCCTGCCACTCTCACTCACACTGCCTGCCACTCTCACTCACACTGCCTGCCACTCTCACTCACACTGCCTGCCACTCTCACTCACTCTGCCTGTCACTCTCACTCACACTGCCTGTCACTCTCACTCACACTGCCTGTCACTCACTCACTCTGCCTGTCACTCTCACTCACTCTGCCTGTCACTCACTCACTCTGCCTGTCACTCTCACTCACTCTGCCTGTCACTCTCACTCACACTGCCTGTCACTCTCACTCACACTGCCTGTCACTCTCACTCACACTGCCTGCCACTCTCACTCACACTGCCTGTCACTCTCACTCACACTGCCTGTCACTCTCACTCACTCTGCCTGTCACTCTCACTCACTCTGCCTGTCACTCTCACTCACACTGCCTGCCACTCTCACTCACACTGCCTGTCACTCTCACTCACTCTGCCTGTCACTCTCACTCACACTGCCTGCCACTCTCACTCACACTGCCTGTCACTCTCACTCACACTGCCTGTCACTCTCACTCACACTGCCTGTCACTCTCACTCACACTGCCTGCCACTCTCACTCACACTGCCTGCCACTCTCACTCACACTGCCTGTCACTCACTCACTCTGCCTGTCACTCTCACTCACTCTGCCTGTCACTCACTCACTCTGCCTGTCACTCACTCACACTGCCTGTCACTCTCACTCACACTGCCTGTCACTCTCACTCACACTGCCTGCCACTCTCACTCACACTGCCTGTCACTCTCACTCACACTGCCTGTCACTCTCACTCACTCTGCCTGTCACTCTCACTCACTCTGCCTGTCACTCTCACTCACACTGCCTGTCACTCACTCACTCTGCCTGTCACTCTCACTCACTCTGCCTGTCACTCACTCACTCTGCCTGTCACTCTCACTCACTCTGCCTGTCACTCTCACTCACACTGCCTGTCACTCTCACTCACACTGCCTGTCACTCTCACTCACACTGCCTGCCACTCTCACTCACACTGCCTGTCACTCTCACTCACACTGCCTGTCACTCTCACTCACTCTGCCTGTCACTCTCACTCACTCTGCCTGTCACTCTCACTCACACTGCCTGTCACTCTCACTCACACTGCCTGTCACTCTCACTCACTCTGCCTGTCACTCTCACTCACACTGCCTGCCACTCTCACTCACACTGCCTGTCACTCTCACTCACACTGCCTGTCACTCTCACTCACACTGCCTGTCACTCTCACTCACACTGCCTGCCACTCTCACTCACACTGCCTGCCACTCTCACTCACACTGCCTGTCACTCACTCACTCTGCCTGTCACTCTCACTCACTCTGCCTGTCACTCACTCACTCTGCCTGTCACTCACTCACACTGCCTGTCACTCTCACTCACACTGCCTGTCACTCTCACTCACACTGCCTGCCACTCTCACTCACACTGCCTGTCACTCTCACTCACACTGCCTGCCACTCTCACTCACACTGCCTGTCACTCTCACTCACACTGCCTGCCACTCTCACTCACACTACCTGTCACTCTCACTCACACTGCCTGCCACTCTCACTCACACTGCCTGTCACTCACTCACTCTGCCTGTCACTCTCACTCACACTGCCTGTCACTCACTCACTCTGCCTGTCACTCTCACTCACTCTGCCTGTCACTCTCACTCACACTGCCTGTCACTCTCACTCACACTGCCTGCCACTCTCACTCACACTGCCTGCCACTCTCACTCACACTGCCTGCCACTCTCACTCACACTGCCTGCCACTCTCACTCACACTGCCTGCCACTCTCACTCACACTGCCTGCCACTCTCACTCACACTGCCTGCCACTCTCACTCACACTGCCTGCCACTCTCACTCACACTGCCTGCCACTCTCACTCACACTGCCTGTCACTCACTCACTCTGCCTGCCACTCTCACTCACACTGCCTGTCACTCACTCACTCTGCCTGTCACTCTCACTCACTCTGCCTGTCACTCTCACTCACACTGCCTGTCACTCTCACTCACACTGCCTGTCACTCTCACTCACACTGCCTGCCACTCTCACTCACACTGCCTGCCACTCTCACTCACACTGCCTGTCACTCTCACTCACACTGCCTGCCACTCTCACTCACACTGCCTGCCACTCTCACTCACACTGCCTGCCACTCTCACTCACACTGCCTGCCACTCTCACTCACACTGCCTGCCACTCTCACTCACACTGCCTGTCACTCTCACTCACACTGCCTGTCACTCTCACTCACTCTGCCTGTCACTCTCACTCACACTGCCTGTCACTCTCACTCACACTGCCTGCCACTCTCACTCACTCTGCCTGTCACTCTCACTCACACTGCCTGCCACTCTCACTCACACTGCCTGCCACTCTCACTCACACTGCCTGTCACTCACTCACACTGCCTGTCACTCTCACTCACACTGCCTGCCACTCTCACTCACACTGCCTGCCACTCTCACTCACTCTGCCTGTCACTCTCACTCACACTGCCTGTCACTCTCACTCACACTGCCTGCCACTCTCACTCACACTGCCTGCCACTCTCACTCACACTGCCTGCCACTCTCACTCACACTGCCTGCCACTCTCACTCACACTGCCTGTCACTCTCACTCACACTGCCTGTCACTCACGCATAGCCTGTCACTCTCACACTGTCACTCCTACACTGCATAAGACACTGCCACTCTCACTTACACTGTCTGCCACTCTCACACTGTCTGCCACTCTCACTTACACTGTCTGCCACTCTTACACTGTCTGTCAGTCTCACTCATACTGCCTGCCACTCTCACTTACACTGCCTCAGACACTGTCTGCCACTCTCACTTACACTGTCTGCCACTCTTACACTGTCTGCCACTCTCACACTGTCTGCCACTCTCACACTGTCTGCCACTCTCACACTGTCTGCCACTCTCACTCACAGTGCCTGCCACTCTCACACTGCCTACCACTCTCATACTCAGCCACCCTCACTTACACTGCCTCAGACACTGTCTGCCACTCTCACACACAGTGCCTGCCACTCTCACTCACAGTGCCTGCCACTCTCACTCACAGTGCCTGCCACTCTCACTCACAGTGCCTGCCACTCTCACTCACAGTGCCTGCCACTCTCACTCACAGTGCCTGCCACTCTCACTCACAGTGCCTGCCACTCTCACTCACAGTGCCTGCCACTCTCACACTGCCTACCACTCTCACTCACAGTGCCTGCCACTCTCACTCACAGTGCCTGCCACTCTCACACACAGTGCCTGCCACTCTCACTCACAGTGTCTGCCACTCTCACTCACAGTGCCTGCCACTCTCACACACAGTGCCTGCCACTCTCACTCACAGTGTCTGCCACTCTCACTCACAGTGCCTGCCACTCTCACTCACAGTGCCTGCCACTCTCACACACAGTGCCTGCCACTCTCACTCACAGTGCCTGCCACTCTCACTCACAGTGCCTGCCACTCTCACTCACAGTGCCTGCCACTCTCACTCACAGTGCCTGCCACTCTCACTCACACTGCCTGCCACTCTCACTCACAGTGCCTGCCACTCTCACTCACAGTGCCTGCCACTCTCACACTGCCTACCACTCTCACTCACAGTGCCTGCCACTCTCACACTGCCTACCACTCTCACTCACAGTGCCTGCCACTCTCACACTGCCTACCACTCTCATACTCAGCCACCCTCACTTACACTGTCTCAGACACTGTCTGCCACTCTCACCTGGGTTTGAGAAGGACCTGCCTAGTATGGGCCAATAGACTTGCTGCAGTTACTCTTTATTCCTGCAAGTACACGATACAACTTATACAGACCAAAGCTGACACCAGAGACATACTATATAGAAAGCCCTTTGTCATGCAGAGCATTTCGGGCAGCTTAGGTTAATTTTGTCCCCAGGATGCGACCCACGCCAGTCTGCTAACACCCAGGTACCTAACTACTACTAGGTGAACAGGGACCGCAAGTGTCTTAAGGAAACACGTGCAATTTTTCCAATCGTACCGGGGATCGAGCCGCGGACCTCAGTGTGTGAGTTGAGTGCCATGGATACCCAACTTGAGTTTAGGGGTTCCAGGTGAACTTAATCAAGTTCAGTTTGGTGTAAATTCGGTTTAGAGTAAAGTTTACTTTAAATTACGTGTTTTTATACCGAGAGTCTAGATAAGTGGAATACGAGTGAGTTGAGAGGTCAGAAGAGTGAGTTGAGAAGCCAGAAGAGTGAGTTGAGAAGCCAGAAGAGTGAGTTGAGAGGTCAGAAGAGTGAGTTGAGAAGCCAGAAGAGTGAGTTGAGAAGTCAGAAGAGTGAGTTGAGAGGTCAGAGGAGTGAGTTGAGAAGCCAGAAGAGTGAGTTGAGAGGTCAGAAGAGTGAGTTGAGAAGCCAGAAGAGTGAGTTGAGAAGTCAGAAGAGTGAGTTGAGAAGTCAGAAGGGTGAGTTGAGAGGTCAGAAGAGTGAGTTGAGAAGTCAGAAGAGTGAGTTGAGAGGTCAGAAGAGTGAGTTGAGAAGTCAGAAGGGTGAGTTGAGAGGTCAGAAGAGTGAGTTGAGAGGTCAGAAGAGTGAGTTGAGAGGTCAGAAGAGTGAGTTGAGAGGTCAGAAGAGTGAGTTGAGAGGTCAGTAGAGTGAGTTGAGAGGCCAGAAGACTGAGTTGAGAGGTCAGAAGAGTGAGTTGAGAGGTCAGAAGAGTGAGTTGAGAGGTCAGAAGAGTGAGTTGAGAGGTCAGAAGAGTGAGTTGAGAGGTCAGAAGAGTGAGTTGAGAGGTCAGAAGAGTAAGTTGAGAGGTCAGAAGAGTGAGTTGAGAGGTCAGAAGAGTGAGCTGAGAGGTCAGAAGAGTGAGTTGAGAGGTCAGAAGAGTAAGTTGAGAGGTCAGAAGAGTGAGTTGAGAAGTCAGAAGAGGGAGTTGAGAAGTCAGAAGAGGGAGTTGAGAGGTCAGAAGAGTGAGTTGAGAAGTCAGAAGAGGGAGTTGAGAAGTCAGAAGAGGGAGTTGAGAAGTCAGAAGAGGGAGTTGAGAAGTCAGAAGAGTGAGTTGAGAAGTCAGAAGAGGGACTTGAGAAGTCAGAAGAGGGAGTAGAGAGGTCAGAAAAGGGAGTTGAGAAGTCAGAAGAGGGAGTTGAGAAGTCAGATGAGTGAGTTGAGAGGTCAGAAGAGTGAGTTGAGAAGTCAGAAGTGGGAGTAGAGAGGTCAGAAAAGGGAGTTGAGAAGTCAGAAGAGTGAGTTGAGAGGTCAGAAGAGTGAGTTGAGAGGTCAGAAGAGTGAGTTGAGAAGTCAGAAGAGTGAGTTGAGAGGTCAGAAGAGGGAGTTGAGAGGTCAGAAGAGGGAGTTGAGACGTCAGAAGAGTGAGTTGAGAAGTCAGAAGAGTGAGTTGAGAAGTCAGAAGAGTGAGTTGAGAGGTCAGAGGAGTGAGTTGAGAAGTCAGAAGAGGGAGTTGAGAGGTCAGAAAAGGGACTTGAGAAGTCAGAAGAGGGAGTTGAGAAGTCAGAAGAGTGAGTTGAGAGGTCAGAAGAGTGAGTTGAGAAGTCAGAAGAGGGAGTTGCGAGGTCAGAAGAGTGAGTTGAGAGGTCAGAAGAATGAGTTGAGAGGTCAGAAGAGTGAGCTGAGAAGTCAGAAGAGTGAGTTGAGAGGTCAGAAGAGTGAGTTGAGAAGTCAGAAGAGTGAGTTGAGAGGTCAGAAGAGTGAGTTGAGAAGTCAGAAGAGTGAGCTGAGAGGTCAGAAGAGGGAGTTGAGAGGTCAGAAGAGTGAGTTGAGAGGTCAGAAGAGGGAGTTGAGAGGTCAGAAGAGGGAGTTGAGACGTCAGAAGAGTGAGTTGAGAAGTCAGAAGAGTGAGTTGAGAAGTCAGAAGAGTGAGTTGAGAGGTCAGAGGAGTGAGTTGAGAAGTCAGAAGAGTGAGTTGAGAAGTCAGAAGAGGGAGTTGAGAGGTCAGAAGAGGGAGTTGAGAAGTCAGAAGAGTGAGTTGAGTTCAGAAGAATGAGTTGAGAGGTCAGAAGAGTGAGTTGAGAGATCAGAAGAGTGAGTTGAGAAGTCAGAAGAGTGAGTTGAGAGGTCAGAAGAGTGAGTTGAGAGGTCAGAAGAGTGAGTTGAGAGGTCAGAAGAGTGAGTTGAGAAGTCAGAAGAATGAGTTGAGAGGTCAGAAGAGGGAGTCGAGAGGTCAGAAGAGTGAGTTGAGAGGTCAGAAGAGTGAGTTGAGAAGTCAGAAGAGTGAGTTGAGAGGTCAGAAGAGTGAGTTGAGAAGTCAGAAGAGTGAGTTGAGAAGTCAGAAGAGGGAGTTGAGAGGTCAGAAGAGGGAGTTGAGAAGTCAGAAGAGGGAGTTGAGAAGTCAGAAGAGCGAGTTGAGAAGTCAGAAGAGTGAGTTGAGAGGTCAGAAGAGTGAGTTGAGAGGTCAGAAGAGTGAGTTGAGAGGTCAGCAGAATGAGTTGAGAAGTCAGAGGAGTGAGTTGAGAGGTCAGAAGAGTGAGTTGAGAGGTCAGAAGAGTGAGTTGAGAGGTCAGAAGAGTGAGTTGAGAGGTCAGAAGAGTGAGTTGAGAAGTCAGAAGGGTGAGTTGAGAAGTCAGAAGGGTGAGTTGAGAAGTCAGAAGAGTGAGTTGAGAAGTCAGAAGGGTGAGTTGAGAAGTCAGAAGGGTGAGTTGAGAAGTCAGAAGAGGGAGTTGAGAAGTCAGAAGAGTGAGTTGAGAAGTCAGAAGAGTGAGTTGAGAAGTCAGAAGAGTGAGTTGAGAAGTCAGAAGAGTGAGTTGAGAAGTCAGAAGAGGGAGTTGAGAGGTCAGAAGAGTGAGTTGAGAGGTCAGAAGAGTGAGTTGAGAGGTCAGAAGAGTGAGTTGAGAAGTCAGGAGAGTGAGTTGAGAGGTCAGAAGAGGGAGTTGAGAGGTCAGAAGAGTGAGTTGAGAAGTCAGAAGAGTGAGTTGAGAGGTCAGAAGAGTGAGTTGAAAGGTCAGAAGAGTGAGTTGAGAGGTCAGAAGAGTGAGTTGAGGTCAGAAGAGGGAGTTGAGAGGTCAGAAGAGAGAGTTGAGAAGTCAGAAGAGTGAGTTGAGAGGTCAGAAGAGGGAGTTGAGAGGTCAGAAGAGTGAGTTGAGAGGTCAGGAGAGTGAGTTGAGGTCAGAAGAGGGAGTTGAGAGGTCAGAAGAGTGAGTTGAGAGGTCAGAAGAGTGAGTTGAGAGGTCAGTAGAGGGAGTTGAGAAGTCAGAAGGGTGAGTTGAGAAGTCAGAAGGGTGAGTTGAGATGTCAGAAGGGTGAGTTGAGAAGTCAGAAGGGTGAGTTGAGAAGTCAGAAGAGTGAGTTGAGAAGTCAGAAGGGTGAGTTGAGAAGTCAGAAGGGTGAGTTGAGAAGTCAGAAGGGTGAGTTGAGAAGTCAGAAGGGTGAGTTGAGAAGTCAGAAGAGTGAGTTGAGAAGTCAGAAGAGTGAGTTGAGAAGTCAGAAGAGTGAGTTGAGAAGTCACAAGAGTGAGTTGAGAAGTCAGAAGAGGGAGTTGAGAGGTCAGAAGTGTGAGTTGAGAGGTCAGAAGAGTGAGTTGAGAGGTCAGAAGAGTGAGCTGAGAAGTCAGAAGAGTGAGTTGAGAGGTCAGAAGAGTGAGTTGAGAAGTCAGAAGAGTGAGTTGAGAGGTCAGAAGAGTGAGTTGAGAAGTCAGAAGAGTGAGTTGAGAGGTCAGAAGAGGGAGTTGAGAGGCCAGAAGAGTGAGTTGAGAGGTCAGAAGAGGGAGTTGAGAGGTCAGAAGAGGGAGTTGAGAGGTCAGAAGAGTGAGTTGAGAGGTCAGAAGAGTGAGTTGAGAAGTCAGAAGAGTGAGTTGAGAGGTCAGAAGAGGGAGTCGAGAGGTCAGAAGAGTGAGTTGAGAGGTCAGAAGAGTGAGTTGAGAGGTCAGAAGAGTGAGTTGAGAGGTCAGAAGAGTGAGTTGAGAAGTCAGAAGAGTGAGTTGAGAAGTCAGAAGAGGGAGTTGAGAAGTCAGAAGAGCGAGTTGAGAAGTCAGAAGAATGAGTTGAGAGGTCAGAAGAGTGAGTTGAGAGGTCAGAAGAGTGAGTTGAGAGGTCAGACGAGTGAGTTGAGAAGTCTGAAGAGTGAGTTGAGAAGTCAGAAGAGTGAGTTGAGAAGTCAGAAGAGGGAGTTGAGAGGTCAGAAGAGGGAGTTGAGAAGTCAGAAGAGGGAGT
This sequence comes from Cherax quadricarinatus, assembly GCF_038502225.1. NCBI lineage: Eukaryota > Metazoa > Arthropoda > Malacostraca > Decapoda > Parastacidae > Cherax > Cherax quadricarinatus. Next base: position 14,324 of record NW_027197576.1, read on the forward strand.
TGAGAAGTCAGAAGAGCGAGTTGAGAAGTCAGAAGAATGAGTTGAGAGGTCAGAAGAGTGAGTTGAGAGGTCAGAAGAGTGAGTTGAGAGGTCAGAAGAGTGAGTTGAGAAGTCTGAAGAGTGAGTTGAGAAGTCAGAAGAGTGAGTTGAGAGGTCAGAAGAGTGAGTTGAGAGGTCAGAAGAGTGAGTTGAGAAGTCAGAAGAGTGAGTTGAGAGGTCAGAAGAGGGAGTTGAGAGGTCAGAAGAGTGAGTTGAGAAGTCAGAAGAGTGAGTTGGGAGGTCAGAAGAGGGAGTTGAGAGGTCAGAAGAGTGAGTTGAGAAGTCAGAAGAGTGAGTTGAGAGGTCAGAAGAGGGAGTTGAGAGGTCAGAAGAGTGAGTTGAGAAGTCAGGAGAGTGAGTTGAGGTCAGAAGAGGGAGTTGAGAGGTCAGAAGAGTGAGTTGAGAGGTCAGAAGAGTGAGTTGAGAGGTCAGAAGAGTGAGTTGAGAAGTCAGAAGGGTGAGTTGAGAAGTCAGAAGGGTGAGTTGAGAAGTCAGAAGAGTGAGTTGAGAAGTCAGAAGGGTGAGTTGAGAAGTCAGAAGAGTGAGTTGAGAAGTCAGAAGGGTGAGTTGAGAAGTCAGAAGGGTGAGTTGAGAAGTCAGAAGAGTGAGTTGAGAAGTCAGAAGGGTGAGTTGAGAAGTCAGAAGGGTGAGTTGAGAAGTCAGAAGGGTGAGTTGAGAAGTCAGAAGGGTGAGTTGAGAAGTCAGAAGAGTGAGTTGAGAAGTCAGAAGGGTGAGTTGAGAAGTCAGAAGAGTGAGTTGAGAAGTCAGAAGGGTGAGTTGAGAAGTCAGAAGAGTGAGTTGAGAAGTCAGAAGGGTGAGTAGAGAAGTCAGAAGGGTGAGTTGAGAAGTCTGAAGAGTGAGTTGAGAAGTCAGAAGGGTGAGTTGAGAAGTCAGAAGGGTGAGTTGCTACACTGTATGATAGTTACACAGTGGGAACACCAGCAGTGTGTTGCTACACTATTCTGTATGATAGTTACACAGTGGGAACACCAGCAGTGTGTTGCTACACTATTCTGTATGATAGTTACACAGTGCGAACACCAGCAGTGTGTTGCTACACTATTCTGTATGATAGTTACACAATGGGAACACCAGCAGTGTGTTGCTACACTATTCTGTATGATAGTTACACAGTGCGAACACCAGCAGTGTGTTGCTACACTATTCTGTATGATAGTTACACAGTGGGAACACCAGCAGTGTGTTGCTACACTGTATGATAGTTACACAGTGCGAACACCAGCAGTGCGTTGCTACACTATTCTGTATGATAGTTACACAGTGGGAACACCAGCAGTGTGTTGCTACACTATTCTGTATGATAGTTACACAGTGGGAACACCAGCAGTGTGTTGCTACACTATTCTGTATGATAGTTACACAGTGCGAACACCAGCAGTGTGTTGCTACACTATTCTGTATGATAGTTACACAGTGCGAACACCAGCAGTGCGTTGCTACACTATTCTGTATGATAGTTACACAGTGGGAACACCAGCAGTGTGTTGCTACACTATTCTGTATGATAGTTACACAGTGCGAACACCAGCAGTGTGTTGCTACACTGTATGATAGTTACACAATGGGAACACCAGCAGTGTGTTGCTACACTATTCTGTATGATAGTTACACAGTGCGAACACCAGCAGTGTGTTGCTACACTATTCTGTATGATAGTTACACAGTGGGAACACCAGCAGTGTGTTGCTACACTATTCTGTATGATAGTTACACAGTGCGAACACCAGCAGTGCGTTGCTACACTATTCTGTATGATAGTTACACAGTGCGAACACCAGCAGTGTGTTGCTACACTATTCTGTATGATAGTTACACAGTGGGAACACCAGCAGTGTGTTGCTACACTATTCTGTATGATAGTTACACAGTGCGAACACCAGCAGTGCGTTGCTACACTATTCTGTATGATAGTTACACAGTGCGAACACCAGCAGTGCGTTGCTACACTATTCTGTATGATAGTTACACAGTGCGAACACCAGCAGTGCGTTGCTACACTATTCTGTATGATAGTTACACAGTGCGAACACCAGCAGTGCGTTGCTACACTATTCTGTATGATAGTTACACAGTGCGAACACCAGCAGTGCGTTGCTACACTATTCTGTATGATAGTTACACAGTGGGAACACCAGCAGTGTGCTGGTACACTATTCTATATGATAGTTACACAGTGCGAACACCAGCAGTGCGTTGCTACACTATTCTGTATGATAGTTACACAGTGCGAACACCAGCAGTGCGTTGCTACACTATTCTGTATGATAGTTACACAGTGCGAACACCAGCAGTGCGTTGCTACACTATTCTGTATGATAGTTACACTATTCTGGTACACTATTCTATATGATAGTTACACAGTGCGAACACCAGCAGTGCGTTGCTACACTATTCTGTATGATAGTTACACAGTGCGAACACCAGCAGTGCGTTGCTACACTATTCTGTATGATAGTTACACAGTGGGAACACCAGCAGTGTGCTGGTACACCATTCTATATGATAGTTACACAGTGGGAACACCAGCAGTGTGCTGGTACACCATTCTATATGATAGTTACACAGTGGGAACACCAGCAGTGTGCTGGTACACCATTCTATATGATAGTTACACAGTGGGAACACCAGCAGTGTGCTGGTACACCATTCTATATGATAGTTACACAGTGGGAACACCAGCAGTGTGCTGGTACACCATTCTATATGATAGTTACACAGTGGGAACACCAGCAGTGTGCTGGTACACCATTCTATATGATAGTTACACAGTGGGAACACCAGCAGTGTGCTGGTACACCATTCTATATGATAGTTACACAGTGGGAACACCAGCAGTGTGCTGGTACACCATTCTATATGATAGTTACACAGTGGGAACACCAGCAGTGTGCTGGTACACCATTCTATATGATAGTTACACAGTGGGAACACCAGCAGTGTGCTGGTACACCATTCTATATGATAGTTACACAGTGGGAACACCAGCAGTGTGCTGGTACACCATTCTATATGATAGTTACACAGTGGGAACACCAGCAGTGTGCTGGTACACCATTCTATATGATAGTTACACAGTGGGAACACCAGCAGTGTGCTGGTACACCATTCTATATGATAGTTACACAGTGGGAACACCAGCAGTGTGCTGGTACACCATTCTATATGATAGTTACACAGTGGGAACACCAGCAGTGTGCTGGTACACCATTCTATATGATAGTTACACAGTGGGAACACCAGCAGTGTGCTGGTAGACCATTCTATATGATAGTTACACAGTGGGAACACCAGCAGTGTGCTGGTACACCATTCTATATGATAGTTACACAGTGGGAACACCAGCAGTGTGCTGGTACACCATTCTATATGATAGTTACACAGTGGGAACACCAGCAGTGTGCTGGTACACCATTCTATATGATAGTTACACAGTGGGAACACCAGCAGTGTGCTGGTACACCATTCTATATGATAGTTACACAGTGGGAACACCAGCCGTGTGCTGGTACACCATTCTATATGATAGTTACACAGTGGGAACAAAAGCTAGCTATGTGTCCATCACAGAGGATGGATTTCATACAGCGCTGAAATCTGTCAGCCTGAGCTGACAGATTCTCTGTTTTGACGGACAATTCTCTACATTGCTGATGAGGTTTCAGAGTGGTCATGGACCGGGCCCCGTGGCCCGGTCCATGACCAGACCTTCCACTGACCCACCACTGCAACTTCTGGTCATACTAACTGAGCAGTTTTAACTATTCAGCACCACACACACACACACACACACACACACACACACACACACACACACACACACACACACACATACACACACACACACACACACGGGGCCAGAAGCCTGGACTCGACCCATGCAACCTCAACTAGGTGAGTACACACACACACACATATATATATATATACATATATATATATATATATATATATATATATATATATATATATATATATATATATATATATAAATATATATATATATGGAGGTACAAAGAATGTATAATAATCCTGGGTAGGCGGCACGCATTCAATGAGAGAAAAATTAACATAAAGTAGAGAGAGGAAGAGGAAGGAATGTCGCAGAGAAGAAGGTAGTAGCAAGGTCGGGGAGAGACGATCATCACACCTGGACACACATCATCACACCTGGACACACATCATCACACCTGGACACACATCATCACACCTGGACACACATCATCACACCTGGACACACATCATCACACCTGGACACACATCATCACACCTGGACACACATCATCACACCTCGACACACATCATCACACCTGGACACACATCATCACACCTGGACACACATCATCACACCTGGACACACATCATCACACCTGGACACACATCATCACACCTGGACACACATCATCACACCTGGACACACATCATCACACCTGGACACACATCATCACACCTGGACACACATCATCACACCTGGACACACATCATCACACCTGGACACACATCATCACACCTGGACACACATCATCACACCTGGACACACATCATCACACCTGGACACACATCATCACACCTGGACACACATCATCACACCTGGACACACATCATCACACCTGGACACACATCATCACACCTGGACACACATCATCACACCTGGACACACATCATCACACCTGGACACACATCATCACACCTGGACACACATCATCACACCTGGACACACATCATCACACCTGGACACACATCATCACACCTGGACACACATCATCACACCTGGACACACATCATCACACCTGGACACACATCATCACACCTGGACACACATCATCACACCTGGACACACATCATCACACCTGGACACACATCATCACACCTGGACACACATCATCACACCTGGACACACATCATCACACCTGGACACACATCATCACACCTGGACACACATCATCACACCTGGACACACATCATCACACCTGGACACACATCATCACACCTGGACACACATCATCACACCTGGACACACATCATCACACCTGGACACACATCATCACACCTGGACACACATCATCACACCTGGACACACATCATCACACCTGGACACACATCATCACACCTGGACACACATCATCACACCTGGACACACATCATCACACCTGGACACACATCATCACACCTGGACACACATCATCACACCTGGACACACATCATCACACCTGGACACACATCATCACTCCTGGACACACATCATCACTCCTGGTCAAACTTCATCACAACTGGACACACATCATCACACCTGGACACACATCATCACACCTGGACACACATCATCACACCTGGACACACATCATCACACCTGGACACACATCATCACACCTGGACACACATCATCACACCTGGACACACATCATCACACCTGGACACACATCATCACACCTGGACACACATCATCACACCTGGACACACATCATCACACCTGGACACACATCATCACACCTGGACACACATCATCACACCTGGACACACATCATCACACCTGGACACACATCATCACACCTGGACACACATCATCACACCTGGACACACATCATCACACCTGGACACACATCATCACACCTGGACACACATCATCACACCTGGACACACATCATCACACCTGGACACACATCATCACACCTGGACACACATCATCACACCTGGACACACATCATCACACCTGGACACACATCATCACACCTGGACACACATCATCACACCTGGACACACATCATCACACCTGGACACACATCATCACACCTGGACACACATCATCACACCTGGACACACATCATCACACCTGGACACACATCATCACACCTGGACACACATCATCACACCTGGACACACATCATCACACCTGGACACACATCATCACACCTGGACACACATCATCACACCTGGACACACATCATCACACCTGGACACACATCATCACACCTGGACACACATCATCACACCTGGACACACATCATCACACCTGGACACACATCATCACACCTGGACACACATCATCACACCTGGACACACATCATCACACCTGGACACACATCATCACACCTGGACACACATCATCACACCTGGACACACATCATCACACCTGGACACACATCATCACACCTGGACACACATCATCACACCTGGACACACATCATCACACCTGGACACACATCATCACACCTGGACACACATCATCACACCTGGACACACATCATCACACCTGGACACACATCATCACACCTGGACACACATCATCACACCTGGACACACATCATCACACCTGGACACACATCATCACACCTGGACACACATCATCACACCTGGACACACATCATCACACCTGGACACACATCATCACACCTGGACACACATCATCACACCTGGACACACATCATCACACCTGGACACACATCATCACACCTGGACACACATCATCACACCTGGACACACATCATCACACCTGGACACACATCATCACACCTGGACACACATCATCACACCTGGACACACATCATCACACCTGGACACACATCATCACACCTGGACACACATCATCACACCTGGACACACATCATCACACCTGGACACACATCATCACACCTGGACACACATCATCACACCTGGACACACATCATCACACCTGGACACACATCATCACACCTGGACACACATCATCACACCTGGACACACATCATCACACCTGGACACACATCATCACACCTGGACACACATCATCACACCTGGACACACATCATCACACCTGGACACACATCATCACACCTGGACACACATCATCACACCTGGACACACATCATCACACCTGGACACACATCATCACACCTGGACACACATCATCACACCTGGACACACATCATCACACCTGGACACACATCATCACACCTGGACACACATCATCACACCTGGACACACATCATCACACCTGGACACACATCATCACACCTGGACACACATCATCACACCTGGACACACATCATCACACCTGGACACACATCATCACACCTGGACACACATCATCACACCTGGACACACATCATCACACCTGGACACACATCATCACACCTGGACACACATCATCACACCTGGACACACATCATCACACCTGGACACACATCATCACACCTGGACACACATCATCACACCTGGACACACATCATCACACCTGGACACACATCATCACACCTGGACACACATCATCACACCTGGACACACATCATCACACCTGGACACACATCATCACACCTCGACACACATCATCACACCTGGACACACATCATCACACCTGGACACACATCATCACACCTGGACACACATCATCACACCTGGACACACATCATCACACCTGGACACACATCATCACACCTGGACACACATCATCACACCTCGACACACATCATCACACATCATCACACCTGGACACACATCATCACACCTCGACACACATCATCACACCTGGACACACATCATCACACCTGGACATACATCATCACACCTGGACACACATCATCACACCTCGACACACACATCATCACACCTGGACACACATCATCACACCTGGACACACATCATCACACCTGGACACACATCATCACACCTGGACACACATCATCACACCTCGACACACATCATCACACCTCGACACACATCATCACACCTCGACACACATAAACACACCTCGACACACATCATCACACCTCGACACACATAAACACACCTCGACACACATCATCACACCTCGACACACATAAACACACCTCGACACACATAAACACACCTCGACACACATCATCACACCTCGACACACATCATCACACCTGGACACACATCATCACACCTCGACACACATAAACACACCTCGACACACATCATCACACCTCGACACACATCATCACACCTGGACACAAATAAACACACCTCGACACACATCATCACACCAGGACACACATAAACACACCTCGACACACATCATCACACCTCGACACACATCATCACACCTGGACACACATCATCACACCTCGACACATATTAACACACCTCGACACACATCATCACACCTCGACACACATAAACACACCTCGACACACATAAACACACCTCAACACACATAAACACACCTCGACACACATCATCACACCTGGACACACATCATCACAGCTGGACACACATCATCACACCACGACACACATCAACACACCTGGACACACATCACCACACCTCGACACACATCAACACACCTCGACACACATCATCACAGCTCGACACACATAACCACACCTCGACACACATCATCACACCTCGACACACATAAACACACCTCGACACGCATAAACACACCTCGACACACATAAACACACCTCGACACACATAAACACAGATCGACACACTTAAACACACCTCGACACACATAAACACACCTCGACACACATAAACACACCTCGACACACATAAACACACCTCGACACACATAAACACACCTCGACACACATAAACACACCTCGACACACATCATCACACCTCGACACACATAAATACACCTCGACACACATAAACACACCTCGACACACATAAACACACCTCGAAACACATAAACACACCTCGACACATATCATCACACCTGGACACACATAAACACACCTCGACACACATCAACACACCTCGACACACATCATCACACCTCGACACACATAAACACACCTCGACACACATCATCACACCTCGACACACATAAACACACCTCGACACACATAAACACACCTCGACACACATAAACACACCTCGACACACATAAACACACCTCGACACACATCATCACACCTGGACACACATAAACACACCTCGACACACATCATCACACCTCGACACACATCATCACACCTGGACACACATCATCACACCTCGACACACATAAACACACCTCGACACAAATAAACACACCTCGACACACATCATCACACCTGGACACACATCATCACACCTCGACACACATCATCACACCTGGGCACACATCATCACACCAGGACACACATCATCACACCTGGACACACATCAACACACATGGACACACATCATCACACCTGTACACACATCATCACACCTCGACACACATAAACACATCTCGACACACATAAACACACCTCGACACACATCATCACACCTGGACACACATCATCACACCTCGACACACATAAACACACCTCGACACACATTATCACACCTCGACACACATCATCACACCTGGACACACATCAACACACCTGGACACACATCATCACACCTCGACACACATAAACACACCTGGACACACATAAACACACCTCGACACACATAAACAAACCTCGACACACATCATCACACCTCGACTCACATAAACACACCTCGAGACACATAAACACACCTCGACACACATCATCACACCTCGACACACATCATCACACCTGGACACACATAAACACAATTCGACACACATCATCACACCTCGACACATATAAACACACCTCGACACACATAAACACACCTGGACACACATCATCACACCTCGACACACATAAACACACCTCGACACACATCATCACACCTCGACACACATAAACACACCTCGACACACATCATCACACCTCGACACACATAAACACACCTCGACACACATCATCACACCTCGACACACATCATCACACCTGGACACACATAAACACACCTCGACACACATCATCACACCTCGACACACATAAACACACCTCGACACACATAAACACACCTCGACACACATCGTCACACCTCGACACACATCATCACACCTCGATACACATAAACACACCTCGACACACATCATCACACCTCGACACACATCATCACACCTGGACACACATAAACACACCTCGACACACATCATCACACCTCGACACACATAAACACACCTCGACACACATAAACACACCTCGACACACATCATCACACCTCGACACACATCATCACACCTCGACACACATAAACACACCTCGACACACATAAACACACCTCGACACACATAAACCCACCTCGACACACATCATCACACCTCAACACCCATAAACACACCTCGACACACATAAACACACCTCGACACACATAAACACACCTGGACACACATCATCACACCTCGCCACACATAAACACACCTGGACACACATCATCACACCTCGCCACACATAAACACACCTGGACACACATAAACACACGTCGACACACATCATCACACCTGGACACACATAAACACACCTCGACACACATAAACACACCTCGACACACATCATCACACCTGGACACACATCATCACACGTAGACACACATCATCACACCTCGACACACATAAACACACTTCGACACACATCATCACACTTCGACACACATAAGCACACCTGGACACACATAAACACACCTGGACACACATAAACACACCTGGACACACATCATCACACCTCGACACACATAAACACACCTCGACACACATAAACACACCTGGACACACATAAACACACCTGGACACACATCATCACACCTCGACACACATAAACACACCTCGACACACATAAACACACCTGGACACACATAAACACACCTGGACACACATCATCACACCTCGACACACATAAACACACCTGGACACACATAAACACACCTCGACACACATCATCACACCTGGACACACATCATCACACCTCGACACACATAAACACACCTCGACACACATTATCACACCTCGACACACATCATCACACCTGGACACACATAAAAACACCTGGACACACATCATCACACCTCGACACACATCATCACACCTCGACACACATAAACACACCTCGACACACATCATCACACATCATCACACCTCGACACACATAAACACACATGGACACACATAAACGCACCTGGACACACATAAACACACCTCGACACACATAAACACACCTCGACACACATAAACACACCTCGACACACATAAACACACCTCGACACACATAAACACACCTCGACACACATAAACACACCTCGACACACATAAACACACCTGGACACATATAAACACACCTGGACACACATAAACACACCTGGACACACATAAACACACCTGGAGACACATAAACACACCTGGAGACACATAAACACACCTCGACACACATAAACACACCTCGACACACATCATCACACCTCGACACACATAAACACACCTCGACGCACGTAAACACACCTCGACACACATAAACACACCTCGACTTACATAACACACCTCGACACACATAAACACACCTCGACACACATCATCACACCTCGACACACATAAACACACCTCGACACACATAAAAACACCTCGACACACATAAACACACCTGGACACACATAAACACACCTCGACACACATCATCACACCTCGACACACATAAACACACCTCGACACACATCATCACACCTGGACACACATAAACACACCTCGACACACATCATCACACCTGGACACACATAAACACACCTGGACACACATAAACACACCTCGACACACATAAACACACCTGGACACACATAAACAAACCTCGACACACATCATCACACCTCGACACAGATCATCACACCTGGACACACATAAACACACCTCGACACACATAAACACACCTGGACACACATAAACACACCTAGACACACATAAACACACCTGGAGACACATAAACACACCTGGACACACATAAACACACCTCAAGACACATCATCACACCTCGACACACATAAACACACCTCGACACACATCATCACAGATGTACACACATAAACACACCTCAACACACATCATCACACCTCGACACACATCATCACACCTGGACACACATAAACACACCTCGACACACATAAACACACGTCGACACACATCATCACACCTGGACACACATAAACACACCTCAACACACATAAACACACCTCAACACACATCATCACACTTCGACACACATAAACACACCTCGACACACATAAACACACCTCGACACACACAAAAACACCTCGACACACATAAACACACCTCAACACACATCATCACACCTCGACACACATCATCACACCTCGACACACATAAACACACCTCGACACACATAAACACACCTCGACACACATAAACACACCTCGACACACATAAACATACCTCAACACACATCATCACACCTCGAAACACATCATCACACCTCGACACACATAAACACACCTCAACACACATCATCACACCTCGACACACATCATCACACCTGGACACACATAAACACACCTCGACACACATAAACACACCTCGACACACATAAACACACCTCAACACACATCATCAAACCTTGACGCACATCATGACACCTCGACACAGATCATAACACCTGGACACACATAAACACACCTGGACACACATAAACACACCTCGACACACATAAACACACCTCGACACACATAAACACACCTCGACACACATAAACACACCTCGACACACATAAACACACCTCGACACACATAAACACACCTCAACACACATCAACACACCTCGACACACATCAGCACACCTCAACACACATAAACACACCTCGACACACATAAACACACCTCAACACACATCAACACACATCAACAAACATAAACACACCTCGACACACATCAACGCACATCAACACACATAAACACACCTTCACACACATCAACACACATCAGCACACATCAACACACATAAACACACCTCGACACACATCAACACACATCATCACACCTCAACACACATAAACACACCTCAACACACATCAACACACATCATCACACCTCGACACACATAAACACACCACGACACACATCAACACACCTCGACACACATCAACACACATCAACACACTTCGACACACATAAACACACCTCGACACATATCAACACACCTCGACACACATAAACACACCTGGACACACATAAACGCACGTGGACACACATAAACACACCTGGACACACATAAACACACCTCGACTCACATAAACACACCTCGACACACATAAACACACCTCGACACACATAAACACACCTGGACACACACAAACACACCTGAACACACATAAACACACCTGGACACACATAAACACACGTCGACACACATAAACACACCTGAACACACATAAACACACCTGGACACACATAAACACACGTCGACACACATCATCACACCTCGACACTCATCATCACACCTCGACACACATAAACACACTTCGACACACATAAACACACTTCGACACATCATCACACCTCGACACACATCATCACACCTCGACACACATAAACACACTTCGACACACATCATCACACCTCGACACACATAAACACACCTGGACACACGTAAACGCACCTGGACACACATAAACACACCTGGACACACATAAACACACCTCGACACACATAAACACACCTGGACACACATAAACACAGGTCGACACACATAAACACACCTGGACACACAAAAACACACCTGGAGACACATAAGCACACCTGGACACACATAAACACACCTGGAAAAACATAAACACACCTGGACACACATAAACACACCTGGACACACATAAATACACCTCGACACACATCATCACACCTCGACACACATAAACACACCTCGACACACGTAAACACACCTCGACACACATAAACACACCTCGACACACATAAACACACCTCGACACACATGATCACACATCGACACACATAAACACATCTCGACACACATAAACACACCTGAATACACATAAACACACCTCGACACACATAAACACATCTGGACACACATAAACAAACCTCGACACACATCATCACACCTCGACACAGATCATCACACCTCGACACACATAAACACACCTCGACACACATAAACACACCTGGACACACATAAACACTCCTCGACACACATAAACACACCTGGACACATAAACACACCTGGACACACATAAACACACCTCAACACACATCATCACATCTCGACACACATAAACACACCTAGACACACATCATCACACCTGGACACACATAAACACACCTCAACACACATCATCACACCTCGACACGCATCATCACACCTGGACACACATCATCACACCTCGACACACATAAACACACCTCGACACACATTATCACACCTCGACACACATCATCACCCCTGGACACACATCAACACACCTGGACACACATCATCACACCTCGACACACATAAACACACCTGGACACACATAAACACACCTCGACACACATAAACAAACCTCGACACACATCATCACACCTCGACACACATAAACACACCTCGAGACACATAAACACACCTCGACACACATCATCACACCTCGACACACATCATCACACCTGGACACACATAAACACAATTCGACACACATCATCACACCTCGACACATATAAACACACCTCGACACACATAAACACACCTGGACACACATCATCACACCTCGACACACATAAACACACCTCGACACACATCATCACACCTCGACACACATAAACACGCCTCGACACACATCATCACACCTCGGCACACATGAACACACCTCGACACACATCATCACACCTCGACACACATCATCACACCTGGACACACATAAACACACCTCGACACACATCATCACACCTCGACACACATAAATACACCTCGACACACATAAACACACCTCGACACACATCGTCACACCTCGACACACATCATCACACCTCGACACACATAAACACACCTCGACACACATCATCACACCTCGACACACATCATCACACCTGGACACACATAAACACACCTCGACACACATCATCACACCTCGACACACATTTACACACCTCGACACACATAAACAAACCTCGACACACATCATCACACCTCGACACACATCATCACACCTCGACACACATAAACACACCTCGACACGCATAAACACACCTCGACACACATAAACCCACCTCGACACACATCATCACACCTCAACACCCATAAACACACCTCGACACACATAAACACACCTCGACACACATAAACACACCTGGACACACATCATCACACCTCGCCACACATAAACACACCTGGACACACATCATCACACCTCGCCACACATAAACACACCTGGACACACATCATCACACCTCGCCACACATAAACACACCGCGACACACATCATCACACCTCGACACACATAAACACACGTCGACACACATCATCACACCTCGACACACATAAACACACTTCGACACACATAAACACACCTCGACACACATCATCACACCTCGACACACATCATCACACCTCGACACACATCATCACACCTCGACACACATAAACACACTTCGACACACATCATCACACCTCGACACACATAAACACACCTCGACACACATAAACACACCTGGACACACATAAACACACCTGGACACACATCATCACACCTCGACACACATAAACACACCTCGACACACATAAACACACCTGGACACACATAAACACACCTGGACACACATCATCACACCTCGACACACATAAACACACCTCGACACACATAAACACACCTGGACACACATAAACACACCTGGACACACATCATCACACCTCGACACACATAAACACACCTGGACACACATAAACACACCTCGACACACATCATCACACCTGGACACACATCATCACACCTCGACACACATAAACACACCTCGACACATATTATCACACCTCGACACACATAAACACACCTGGACACACATAAAAACACCTGGACACACATCATCACACCTCGACACACATCATCACACCTCGACACACATAAACACACCTCGACACACATCATCACACATCATCACACATCATCACACCTCGACACACATAAACACACATGGACACACATAAACGCACCTGGACACACATAAACACACCTCGACACACATAAACACACCTCGACACACATAAACACACCTCGACACACATAAACACACCTCGACACACATAAACACACCTCGACACACTTAAACACACCTGGACACACATAAACACACCTCGACACACATAAACACACCTCGACACACATAAACACACCTGGACACACATAAACACACCTCAACACACATCATCACACCTCGACACACATAAACACACCTCGACACACATCATCACACCTGGGCACACATAAACACACCTCAACACCCATCATCACACCTCAACACACATCATCACACCTCGACACACATAAACACACCTCGACACACATAAACTCACCTCGACACACATCATCACACCTGGACACACATAAACACACCTCAACACACATAAACACACCTCGACACACATCATTACAACTCGACACACATAAACACACCTCTACACACATAAACACACCTCGACACACATCATCACACCTCGACACACATAAACACACCTCGACACACATCATCACACCTCGACACACATAAACACACCTCGACATACACAAAAACACCTCGACACACATCATCACACCTGGACACACATAAACACACCTCAGCACACATAAACACACTTCGACACACATCATCACACCTCGACGCACATAAACACACCTCGACACACATAAACACACCTCGACACACATAAACACACCTCGACACACATAAAGATACCTCAACACACATCATCACACCTCGAAACACATCATCACACCTCGACAAACATCATCACACCTCGACACACATAAACACACCTCAACACACATCATCACACCTCGACACACATCATCACACCTGGACACACATAAACACACCTCGACACACATAAACACACCTCAACATACATCATCACATCTTGATACACATCATCACACCTCGACACACATCATCACACCTGGACACACATAAACACACCTGGACACACATAAACACACCTCGACACACATAAACACACCTCGACACACATAAACACACCTCGACACACATAAACACACCTCAACACACATCAACACACCTCGACACACATCAACACACCTCAACAGGCATAAACGCACCTCGACACACATAAACACACCTCAACACACATCAACACACAACAACACACATAAACACACCTCGACACACATCAACAGACATCATCACATATCAACACACATAAACACACCTCAACACACATCAACACACATCAACACACATAACCACTCCTCGACACACATCAACACACATAAACACACCTCGGCACACATCAACACACATCATCACACATCAACACACATGAACACACCTCAACACACATCAACACACATTAAGACACATCATCACACCTCGACACACATAAACACACCACGACACACATCAACACACCTCGACACACATCAACACACATCAACACACTTCGACACACATAAACACACCTCGACACACATCAACACACCTCGACACACATCAACACACATCAACACACCTCGACACACATAAACACACCTCAACACACATCATCACACGTCATCACACATCAACTCACCTCAACACACATCATCACACCTGGACACACCTCAACACACATCAACACACCTCAACACACATCAACACACCTGGACACACCTCAACACACCTCAACACACATCAACACACCTCAACACACATCAACACACCTGGACACACCTGGACACACCTCAACACACATCAACACACCTCAACACACATCATCACACACATCAACACACATCAACACACTTCGACACACATCAACACACCTCACACACATCTTGACACACCTCAACACACCTCAACACACATCACATCAACACACATCATCGACACACATCAACACACATCACACATCAGCACACATCGTCACATCTGGACACACCTCAACACACATCAACACACATCGACACACCTCAAAACACATCAAGACACCTCAACACACATCATCACACATGGACACACCTCAACACACATCATCACACCTGGACACACCTCAACACACATCATCACACTTGGACACACCTCAACACACATCATCACACCTGGACACACCTCAACACACATCAACACACCTCAACACACATCATCACACCTGGACACACCTCAACACACCTCGACACACATCAACACACCTCGACACACATCAACACACCTCAACACACATCAACACACCTGGACACACCTCAACACACCTGGACACACATCAACACACCTCAACACACATCAACACACCTGGACGCACATCAACACACCTCGGCACACAACAACACACCTGGACACACCTCAACACACATCAACACACCTCGACACACATCAACACTCCTGGACACACCTCAGCACACAGCAACACACCTGGACACACCTCAACACACACCAACACATCTGGACACACCTCGACACACATCAACACACCTCGACACACATCAACACACCTGGACACACCTCAACACACATCAACACTCCTGGACGCACCTCAACACACATCAACACACCTGGACACATCTCAACACACATCAACACACCTCGACACACATAAACACACCTCGACACATCTCAACAGACATCAACACACCTGGACACACCTCAACACACATCAACACACCTGGACACACCTCAACACATATCAACACACCTGGACACACCTCAACACACATCAACACTCCTGGACACACCTCATCACACATCAACACACCTCGACACACCTCAACACACATCAACACTCCTGGACACACCTCAACACATATCAACACACCTGGACACACCTCAACACACATCAACACACCTGGACACACCTCATCACATATCAACACACCTGGACACACCTCAACACACATCAACACACCTGGACACACCTCAACACACATCAACACACCTGGACACACCTCAACACACATCAACACTCCTGGACACACCTCATCACACATCAACACACCTCGACACACCTCGACACACATCAACACACATCAACACACCTCGACACACATCAACTCACCTCAACACACATCATCACACCTCAACACACATCAACACACCTCAACACACATCAACACACCTCAACACACATCAACACACCTGGACACACCTCAACACACATCAAAACACATCAACACACATCAACACACCTCGACACACCTGGACACACCTCAACACACATCAACACACCTCAACACACATCATCACACCCGGACACACCTCAACACACATCAACACACCTCGACACACATCAACACACCTCAACACACCTTGACACACCTCAACACACCTCAACACACATCAACACACCTCAACACACATCATCACACCTGGACACACCACAACACACCTCAACACACATCAACACACCTCAACACACATGATCACACCTGGACACACCTCAACACACATCAACACACCTGGACACACCTCAACACACATCAACACATTTCAACACACATCATCACACCTGGACACACCTCAACACACATCATCACACCTGGACACACCTCAACACACATCATCACACCTGGACACACCTCAACACACATCATCACACCTGGACACACCTCAACACACATCAACACACCTCAACACACATCATCACACCTGGACACACCTCAACACACCTCGACACACATCAACACACCTCGACACACATCAACACACCTCAACGCACATCAACACACCTGGACACACCTCAACACACCTGGACACACATCAATATCACCTCAACACACCTCAGTACACCTCAACACACATCAACACACATCGACACACATCAACACACCTCGACACACATCAACACACCTGGACACACCTCAACACACATCAACACACCTCGACACACATCAGCACACCTGGACACACCTCAGCACACATCAACACACCTGGACACACCTCAACACACACCAACACACCTGGACACACCTGGACACACATCAACACACCTCGACACACATCAACACACCTGGACACACCTCAACACACATCAGCACTCCTGGACGCACCTCAACACACATCAACACACCTGGACACACCTCAACACACATCAACACACCTCGACACACATCAACACACCTCGACACACCTCAACACACATCAACACACCAGGACACACCTCAACACACATCAACACACCAGGACACACCTCAACACACATTAACACTCCTGGACACACCTCATCACACATCAACACACCTCGACACACTTCGACACACATCAACACACATCAACACACCTCAACACACCTCAACACACATCAACTCACCTGGACACACCTCAACACACATCAACACACCTGGACTCAACACACATCAACACACCTGGACACACCTCGACACACATCAACACACCTGGACACACCTCAACACACATCAACACACCTCGACACACCTCGACACACATCAACACACCTCGACACACCTCGACACACATCAACACACCTCGACACAACTCAACACACATCAACACACCTCGACACACCTCAATACACCTCGACACACATCAACACACCTGGACACACCTCAACACACATCAACACACCTCGACACACCTCGACACACATCAACACACCTCAACACACCTCAACACACCTCGACACACCTCAACACACATCAACACACCTCGACACACATGAACACACCTCGACACACATCAACACACCTCATCACACATCAACACACCTCGACACACATCAACACACCTCAACACACATCAACATACCTCGACACACCTCGACACACCTCAACACACATCAACACACCTCATCACACATCAACACACATCAACACACATCAACGCACCTCGACATACCTCAACACACATCAACACACCTCAACACACCTCGACACACATCAACACACCTCGACACACATCAACACACCTCGACACACATCAACACACCTCGACACACATCAACACAACTCGACACACCTCGACATACCTCAACACACATCAACAAACATCAACACACCTCAACACATCTCAACACACATCAACACACATCAACACACACATCAACACACATCAACACAGCTCAACACATTTCAACACACATCAACACACATCAACACACATCAACACACCTCAACACATCTCAACACACCTCAACACACACCAACACACATCAACACACCTCAACACACCTCAACACACATCAACACACATCAACACACCTCAGCACAGCCTCCCTTGGATACAACCCTCGCCTGGAACACCTTATCATGGTCTCTAATCAACTAGCTTCATTATACCTCCTCGGCCAATCACCAGATGCAAGGAAATGTGTACAGCGATAATAATTAATTCCTTGACGACACTATGGTCGCTGGTGGCATCTTAAGAGGACCACTAGACCATAAGGATGAATGTGCCCGGCGGTGCTGCTAGTACCACAATGGTCGCTGGTGGCCTCTTAAGAGGAGTGGTCCACTAGACCATAAAGATGAATGTACCCCGCGGTACTGCTAGCACCACTATGGTCGCTGGTGGCATCTTAAGAGGACCATTAGACCATAAGGATGAATGTACCCCTCGGTGCTGCTAGCACTACTAGCGTCCGGCTTCATCCGTGTCTTCATCCGTGTCTTCATCCGTGTCTTCATCCGTGTCTCCATGCGTCTTCGCTTCTCGATGTATGAGTGTACACACAGCAGAGCCAGAAACCTTCAGAATGCAGACTGGAGGAGTGGAGAGTGACCCTCCAGACACACACGCTGCTGTGGAATGAATGATTAAGTAAGTTTATTTAGGCACAGGTACACATAAGTACAATTATCATAGTATAAATTACCCAGGATAACCCAAAAAAGCGCCGGGTCACCAACTAAACAAGACCTGGGCCGGGATAATACCGGCGAGCCACATTCTAGTACTAGGTCAAAGTGACTTATTTACATTGGGGTCCTTGGCTTAGGTGCCCAGGTAAGTAGGTGAAGATTAAGTTTATTTAGGTACACGTACACAATAAGTACATTCATCATACATAGTATAACATATATGTAAATTATCCAGGATAACCCAGGAAAGTAGACAAAACGACCTATTTCCATTGGTATCCTTGAATAAAGTGCGAGAAGTGTAGTGGTATGCGGTGTAAGTGTAGCAAGTGTCAAGCCGGCAGGTCTGGTGGTGGGAGATGAACCTGTGTGATCTCCATGCCACATAAGCAACACCAAATTATCGTGCGCTGGCCTGCGAGCCGCCTGTTTAACCACAAGTCATCAATAATTGGGCGGGAAAGCTGCGCGCCACAGCTCGGCGTTCGCGCCTTTTTTTTTTTTTTCCCGGGCAAACTTGATCGATTGGATGACATGTAAGTTTAACCAATGTAATGACTCCAATTAGGGCCTGGGTGGAGGCGGGGAGTGGGCTGTGCTGGCGCTGGAGGGAGGGGAAGAATGAGTGCGCATGTGTGGGGGTCGAGGGAGGGAGGACACACACTGAGGACATCCAGGCGAGGGAAAATCAAAGGGCGAAGAGCAGAGGCCGCAGCCACACCATCCAGGCCAACACTGCAGTGGCTCCTGCCACCCCCTGCCACCCCCACCCCTTCATCACACACTAGTTTTGTTTACCGTCAAAGCCGAAAATATTTGAAATATTGCTACCGGGCTTTCACCGTAGTGCTTGAAAGAGCCAGAAGTGGAAATCTCGCCTTGCGTATTCGGTCACGAAGAACTGATGAGGAAATAGACAGTCGTCAGAACATTATTACTGTCAGTTGATCCTGACGTCCAGTAGACCCGCAACTATCCAGGCATCAACCTTCAAATTTACACCACAAATTAAGGTAAGGATCAAATTTAACATTTATTCAACTTTATATATTTACGCCGATCGGTTACAAAAAATATCTGGCATCTAGTTCTTAAAAAAAGGAATATATTTTTCATTGTCTCTGTGCGCTTGACGATGTATAAGGAAGAGCAGTGTAGCTCCTGGCTCCTGTGATGGTTCTGTAGGATGTAACTTGTATAATATTGTGAATATCCTTTGTGGGACTGAAATATATGAATTAAATGATGTTCTTTTGTTTCCCTGGTTGGTGAGATTGTTGTACTGTGTCGTGTGTGTGTGTGTGTGTGTGTGTGTGTGTGTGTGTCAACATTGAAGAACCTTCACGTGTCCAATAAGAAACATTGTACAGGTTAAGTCATCTTATTTAAAACACGTTTCGATCACCAAGGACTCCGTAAATTGATAAACTTCTTACTGGAAGAAACGTCGTCTAAACACCACACCCACTACACTGTGTCTTACACACTTCTTCAACAACTATACATTTTTACACCAAGGTCTCTCATCATTTTCATGTTCACAAACCACATAATACACAGGTTACGTTCCACGCATCGTTAATACATAAGAAATTCAACATCTTGCAGAATATTCCGATCTTGCCCAAGCAAGCACCGCACCAGCGGTCAAGCAACACACCTTCACACAACACAACCCCAACCATTCTTCTATTATTAAAAGGAACGTCAAAACCACTGAGGCAGCTTACCTGATGGGCATGTAAGAGAGGAGTGCTGTATGCTAGCAGAGCGAACTGAGAAGCAGCAGTACACTATACCACTTGACATAACAAAGGAGTCTGGGAGGTAGGAACCCCGTCTAGCCTCACCAGCTTCTCTGTGATAAATTTGTGTATCACTCGGACCTTCCTCAAGAGATTGAAAGAGGACAAATATTGTATACAAAGGCAGGTCACCTGATTGAAAACACATGACTTAAGTCAGGTGAAAGTTAAGTTGTCTTCAGGGTGACACAAGGTAGAACGTCAGGTCTACACTTGCTTTTACAGATGATAAAGTTCAGGAGAGTTGCAATGATTGCTGATTCCACTTGTTTTCTTTCGTAATTATAAAGTGGGTGTTGCAACAAGGGTGCAACACCCTTATGTGTTGTGGGGTGGAAAAATAACAATGTTGGATGATACCCAAGGTTTCTCGAGCCTCTGTTATGGATCACTTGTGTTCCATGATCCTAGTGTTGAACTTCCTACCAGTCTAACGAAGGGATGGAAATATTATGTCGTGTTTCCTTCAGGACACCTGCTGACCCCGTTCACCCATCAGTAAAATAGGTACCTGAGTGTTAGTGGACTGGTGTGGGTCGCATCCTGGGGCAAAATTAACCTGATTTGCCCGAAATGCTAAGCATAACAAGCAGCTTTCTATATAGTAGTATGTCACTGATGTCACCTATGGTCTGTATACCTTGTACATGTACTGGTAGAAATAAACATTATTATTATTATTATTATTATTATTATTATTATTATTATTATTATTATTATTATTATTATTATTATTATTATTATTATTATTATTATTATTATTATTATTATTATTATTATTATTATTATAACTCTTAATCGGAACTGCTGCTACAGTTTCATTTTTGGGGGAAAAAAGTGATCCGGATCATATTTTATTTCCAGTAGTAAACATTGACTATTTTTGCAATGATTTCTCTGCATATTATTAACTGAAAGTTGAGGTGTCAGAAAATGTTTGACGGACCTCATACTGACATACACTGAGGGAGGTTATATACACTGAGGGAGGTTATATACACTGAGGGAGGTTATATACACTGAGGGAGGTTATATACACTGAGGGAGGTTATATACACTGAGGGAGGTTATATACACTGAGGGAGGTTATATACACTGAGAGAGGTTATATACACTGAGAGAGGTTATATAAACTGAGGGAGGTTATATACACTGAGGGAGGTTATATACACTGAGGGAGGTTATATACACTGAGGGAGGTTATATACACTGAGGGAGGTTATATACACTGAGAGAGGTTATATACACTGAGAGAGGTTATATAAACTGAGGGAGGTTATATACACTGAGGGAGGTTATATACACTGAGGGAGGTTATATACACTGAGGGAGGTTATATACACTGAGGGAGGTTATATACACTGAGGGAGGTTATATACACTGAGGGAGGTTATATACACTGAGGGAGGTTATATACACTGAGGGAGGTTATATACACTGAGGGAGGTTATATACACTGAGAGAGGTTATATACACTGAGAGAGGTTATATAAACTGAGGGAGGTTATATACACTGAGGGAGGTTATATACACTGAGGGAGGTTATATACACTGAGGGAGGTTATATACACTGAGGGAGGTTATATACACTGAGGGAGGTTATATACACTGAGGGAGGTTATATACACTGAGGGAGGTTATATACACTGAGGGAGGTTATATACACTGAGGGAGGTTATATACACTGAGGGAGGTTATATACACTGAGGGAGGTTATATACACTGAGAGAGGTTATATACACTGAGGGAGGTTATATACACTGAGGGAGGTTATATACACTGAGGGAGGTTACATACACTGAGGGAGGTTATATACACTGAGGGAGGTTATATACACTGAGGGAGGTTATATACACTGAGAGAGGTTATATAAACTGAGGGAGGTTATATACACTGAGGGAGGTTATATACACTGAGAGAGGCTATATACACTGAGGGAGGTTATATACACTGAGGGAGGTTATATACACTGAGAGAGGTTATATACACTGAGGGAGGTTATATACACTGAGGGAGGTTATATACACTGAGGGAGGTTATATACACTGAGGGAGGTTATATACACTGAGGGAGGTTATATACACTGAGGGAGGTTATATACACTGAGGGAGGTTATATACACTGAGGGAGGTTATATACACTGAGGGAGGTTATATACACTGAGAGAGGTTATATACACTGAGGGAGGTTATATACACTGAGGGAGGTTATATACACTGAGGGAGGTTATATACACTGAGGGAGGTTATATACACTGAGGGAGGTTATATACACTGAAGGAGGTTATATACACTGAGGGAGGTTATATACACTGAGGGAGGTTATATACACTGAGGGAGGTTATATACACTGAGGGAGGTTATATACACTGAGGGAGGTTATATACACTGAGGGAGGTTACATACACTGAGGGAGGTTATATACACTGAGGGAGGTTATATACACTGAGGGAGGTTATATACACTGAGGGAGGTTATATACACTGAGGGAGGTTATATACACTGAGGGAGGTTACATACACTGAGGGAGGTTATATACACTGAGGGAGGTTATATACACTGAGGGAGTTATATACACTGAGGGAGGTTATAGACACTGAGGGAGGTTATATACACTGAGGGAGGTTATATACACTGAGGGAGGTTATATACACTGACGGAGGTTATATACACTGAGGGAGGTTATATACACTGAGGGAGGTTATATACACTGAGGGAGGTTATATACACTGAGGGAGGTTATATACACTGAGGGAGGTTATATACACTGAGGGAGGTTATATACACTGAGGGAGGTTATATACACTGAGGGAGGTTATATACACGGAGGGATATACACTGAGGGAGGTTATATACACTGAGGGAGGTTATATACACTGAGGGAGGTTACATACACTGAGGGAGGTTATATACACTGAGGGAGGTTATATACACTGAGGGAGGTTATATACACTGAGGGAGGTTATATACACTGAGGGAGGTTATATACACTGAGGGAGGTTATATACACTGAGGGAGGTTATATACACTGAGGGAGGTTATATACACTGAGGGAGGTTATATACACTGAGGGAGGTTATATACACTGAGGGAGGTTATATACACTGAGGGAGGTTACATACACTGAGGGAGGTTACATACACTGAGGGAGGTTATATACACTGAGGGAGGTTATATACACTGAGGGAGGTTATATACACTGAGGGAGGTTATATACACTGAGGGAGGTTATATACACTGAGGGAGGTTATATACACTGAGGGAGGTTATATACACTGAGGGAGGTTATATACACTGAGGGAGGTTATATACACTGAGGGAGGTTATATACACTGAGGGAGGTTATATACACTGAGGGAGGTTATATACACTGAGGGAGGTTACATACACTGAGGGAGGTTATATACACTGAGGGAGGTTATATACACTGAGGGAGGTTACATACACTGAGGGAGGTTATATACACTGAGGGAGGTTATATACACTGAGGGAGGTTATATACAGACCCTGAGGGAGGTTATATACACTGAGGGAGGTTATATACACTGAGGGAGGTTACATACACTGAGGGAGGTTATATACACTGAGGGAGGTTATATACACTGAGGGAGGTTATATACACTGAGGGAGGTTACATACACTGAGGGAGGTTATATACACTGAGGGAGGTTATATACACTGAGGGAGGTTATATACACTGAGGGAGGTTACATACACTGAGGGAGGTTATATACACTGAGGGAGGTTATATACACTGAGGGAGGTTATATACACTGAGGGAGGTTATATACACTGAGGGAGGTTAGGTTATACACTGAGGGAGGTTATATACACTGAGGGAGGTTATATACACTGAGGGAGGTTATATACACTGAGGGAGGTTATATACACTGAGGGAGGTTATATACACTGAGGGAGGTTATATACACTGAGGGAGGTTATATACACTGAGGGAGGTTATATACACTGAGGGAGGTTATATACACTGAGGGAGGTTATATACACTGAGGGAGGTTATATACACTGAGGGAGGTTATATACACTGAGGGAGGTTATATACACTGAGGGAGGTTACATACACTGAGGGAGGTTATATACACTGAGGGAGGTTATATACACTGAGGGAGGTTATATACACTGAGGGAGGTTATATACACTGAGGGAGGTTATATACACTGAGGGAGGTTATATACACTGAGGGAGGTTATATACACTGAGGGAGGTTATATACACTGAGGGAGGTTATATACACTGAGGGAGGTTATATACACTGAGGGAGGTTATATACACTGAGGGAGGTTATATACACTGAGGGAGGTTATATACACTGAGGGAGGTTATATACACTGAGGGAGGTTATATACACTGAGGGAGGTTATATACACTGAGGGAGGTTATATACACTGAGGGAGGTTATATACACTGAGGGAGGTTATATACACTTAGGGAGGTTATATACACTGAGGGAGGTTATATACACTGAGGGAGGTTATATACACTGAGGGAGGTTATATACACTGAGGGAGGTTATATACACTGAGGGAGGTTATATACACTGAGGGAGGTTATATACACTGAGGGAGGTTATATACACTGAGGGAGGTTATATACACTGAGGGAGGTTATATACACTGAGGGAGGTTATATACACTGAGGGAGGTTATATACACTGAGGGAGGTTACATACACTGAGGGAGGTTATATACACTGAGGGAGGTTATATACACTGAGGGAGGTTATATACACTGAGGGAGGTTAGGTTATTTACACTGAGGGAGGTTATATACACTGAGGGAGGTTATATACAATGAGGGAGGTTATATACACTGAGGGAGGTTATATACACTGAGTGAGGTTATATACACTGAGTGAGGTTATATACACTGAGGGAGGTTATATACACTGAGGGAGGTTATATACACTGAGGGAGGTTATATACACTGAGGGAGGTTATATACACTGAGAGAGGTTATATACACTGAGGGAGGTTATATACACTGAGGGAGGTTATATACACTGAGGGAGGTTATACACTGAGGGAGGTTATATACACTGAGGGAGGTTATATACACTGAGGGAGGTTATATACACTGAGGGAGGTTATATACACTGAGGGAGGTTATATACACTGAGGGAGGTTATATACACTGAGGGAGGTTATATACACTGAGGGAGGTTATATACACTGAGGGAGGTTATATACACTGAGGGAGGTTATATACACTGAGGGAGGTTATATACACTGAGGGAGGTTATATACACTGAGGGAGGTTATATACACTGAGGGAGGTTATATACACTGAGGGAGGTTATATACACTGAGGGAGGTTATATACACTGAGGGAGGTTATATACACTGAGGGAGGTTATATACACTGAGGGAGGTTATATACACTGAGGGAGGTTATATACACTGAGGGAGGTTATATACACTGAGGGAGGTTATATACACTGAGGGAGGTTATATACACTGAGGGAGGTTACATACACTGAGGGAGGTTATATACACTGAGGGAGGTTATATACACTGAGGGAGGTTATATACACTGAGGGAGGTTATATACACTGAGGGAGGTTATATACACTGAGGGAGGGAGGTTATATACACTGCGGGAGGTTATATACACTGAGGGAGGTTATATACACTGAGGGAGGTTATATACACTGAGGGAGGTTATATACACTGAGGGAGGTTATATACACTGAGGGAGGTTATATACACTGAGGGAGGTTACATACACTGAGGGAGGTTATATACACTGAGGGAGGTTATATACACTGAGGGAGGTTATATACACTGAGGGAGGTTATATACACTGAGGGAGGTTATATACACTGAGGGAGGTTATATACACTGAGGGAGGTTATATACACTGAGGGAGGACTGAGGGAGGTTATATACACTGAGGGAGGTTATATACACTGAGGGAGGTTATATACACTGAGGGAGGTTATATACACTGAGGGAGGTTATATACACTGAGGGAGGTTATATACACTGAGGGAGGTTATATACACTGAGGGAGGTTATATACTCTGAGGGAGGTTATATACACTGAGGGAGGTTATATACACTGAGGGAGGTTATATACACTGAGGGAGGTTATATACACTGAGGGAGGTTAAATACACTGAGGGAGGTTATATACACTGAGGGAGGTTATATACACTGAGGGAGGTTATATACACTGAGGGAGGTTATATACACTGAGGGAGGTTATATACACTGAGGGAGGTTATATACACTGAGGGAGGTTATATACACTGAGGGAGGTTATATACACTGAGGGAGGTTATATACACTGAAGGAGGTTATATACACTGAGGGAGGTTATATACACTGAGGGAGGTTATATACACTGAGGGAGGTTATATACACTGAGGGAGGTTATATACACTGAGGGAGGT
The DNA here is from genome assembly GCF_038502225.1 of Cherax quadricarinatus. NCBI lineage: Eukaryota > Metazoa > Arthropoda > Malacostraca > Decapoda > Parastacidae > Cherax > Cherax quadricarinatus. The sequence goes on from NW_027197576.1 coordinate 44,369, forward strand.
TATATACACTGAGGGAGGTTATATACACTGAGAGAGGTTACATACACTGAGGGAGGTTATATACACTGAGGAAGGTTATATACACTGAGGGAGGTTATATACACTGAGGGAGGTTATATACACTGAGGGAGGTTATATACACTGAGGGAGGTTATATACACTGAGGGAGGTTATATACACTGAGGGAGGTTATATACACTGAGGGAGGTTATATACACTGAGGGAGGTTATATACACTGAGGGAGGTTATATACACTGAGAGAGGTTACATACACTGAGGGAGGTTATATACACTGAGGGAGGTTATATACACTGAGGGAGGTTATATACACTGAGGGAGGTTATATACACTGAAGGAGGTTACATACACTGAGGGAGGTTATATACACTGAGGGAGGTTATATACACTGAGGGAGGTTATATACACTGAGGGAGGTTATATACACTGAGGGAGGTTACTGAGGGAGGTTATATACACTGAGGTTATATACACTGAGGGAGGTTATATACACTGAGGGAGGTTATATACACTGAGGGAGGTTATATACACTGAGGGAGGTTACATACACTGAGGGAGGTTATATACACTGAGGGAGGTTATATACACTGAGGGAGGTTATATACACTGAGGGAGGTTACATACACTGAGGGAGGTTACATACACTGAGGGAGGTTATATACACTGAGGGAGGTTATATACACTGAGGGAGGTTACATACACTGAGGGAGGTTAGGTTATACACTGAGGGAGGTTACATACACTGAGGGAGGTTATATACACTGAGGGAGGTTATATACACTGAGGGAGGTTATATACACTGAGGGAGGTTATATACACTGAGGGAGGTTATATACACTGAGGGAGGTTATATACACTGAGGGAGGTTATATACACTGAGGGAGGTTATATACACTGAGGGAGGTTATATACACTGAGGGAGGTTATATACACTGAGGGAGGTTACATACACTGAGGGAGGTTATATACACTGAGGGAGGTTATATACACTGAGGGAGGTTACATACACTGAGGGAGGTTACATACACTGAGGGAGGTTACATACACTGAGGGAGGTTACATACACTGAGGGAGGTTACATACACTGAGGGAGGTTATATACACTGAGGGAGGTTACATACACTGAGGGAGGTTACATACACTGAGGGAGGTTATATACACTGAGGGAGGTTACATACACTGAGGGAGGTTACATACACTGAGGGAGGTTACATACACTGAGAGAGGTTACATACACTGAGGGAGGTTAAATACACTGAGGGAGGTTACATACACTAAGGGAGGTTACATACACTGAGGGAGGTTATATACACTGAGGGAGGTTATATACACTGAAGGAGGTTATATACACTGAGGGAGGTTATATACACTGAGGGAGGTTATATACACTGAGGGAGGTTATATACACTGAGGGAGGTTATATACACTGAGGGAGGTTATATACACTGAGGGAGGTTATATACACTGAGGGAGGTTATATACACTGAGGGAGGTTATATACACTGAGGGAGGTTATATACACTGAGGGAGGTTATATACACTGAAGGAGGTTATATACACTGAAGGAGGTTATATACACTGAGGGAGGTTATATACACTGAGAGAGGTTATATACACTGAGGGAGGTTACATACACTGAGGGAGGTTATATATACTAAGGGAGGTTATATATGTGCTTAGAGAGGTTACATACAATGAGGGAGGTTATATATGTGCTTAGGGAGGTTACATACAATGAGGGAGGTTATATATGCGATTAGGGAGGTTACATACAATGAGGGAGGTTATATATGCGATTAGGGAGGTTATATACACTGAGGGAGGTTAAACTTACCTTTGCTGGGACTGTGTGAGTATTTCTCTTCCTAAATTCCTCACCATACAGCTGGTGTTACTACCAGTGTTGACATGTGTTGCTGATCCATAGCAATGATCCAGCTGGTGTTACTACCAGTGTTGACATGTGTTGCTGATCCATAGCAATGATCCAGCTGGTGTTACTACCAGTGTTGACATGTGTTGCTGATCCATAGCAATGATCCAGCTGGTGTTACTACCAGTGTTGACATGTGTTGCTGATCCATAGCAATGATCAAGCATGTGTTACTACCAGTGTTGACATGTGTTGCTGATCCATAGCAATGATCCAGCTGGTGTTACTACCAGTGTTGACATGTGTTGCTGATCCATAGCAATGATCCAGCTGGTGTTACTACCAGTGTTGACATGTGTTGCTGATCCATAGCAATGATCAAGCATGTGTTACTACCAGTGTTGACATGTGTTGCTGATCCATAGCAATGATCCAGCTGGTGTTACTACCAGTGTTAACATGTGTTGGTGATCCATAGCAATGATCAAGCATGTGTTACTACCAGGGTTGACATGTGTTGCTGATCCACAGCAATGATCCAGCTGGTGTTACTACCAGTGTTGACATGTGTTGCTGATCCATAGCAATGATCCAGCTGGTGTTACTACCAGTGTTGACAAGTGTTCCTGATCCATAGCAATGATCCAGCTGGTGTTACTACCAGTGTTGACATGTGTTGCTGATCCATAACAATGATCAAGCATGTGTTACTACCAGTGTTGACATGTGTTGCTGATCCATAGCAATGATCCAGCTGGTGTTACTACCAGTGTTAACATGTGTTGGTGATCCATAGCAATGATCAAGCATGTGTTACTACCAGGGTTGACATGTGTTGCTGATCCACAGCAATGATCCAGCTGGTGTTACTACCAGTGTTGACATGTGTTGCTGATCCATAGCAATGATCCAGCTGGTGTTACTACCAGTGTTGACAAGTGTTCCTGATCCATAGCAATGATCCAGCTGGTGTTACTACCAGTGTTGACATGTGTTGCTGATCCATAACAATGATCAAGCATGTGTTACTACCAGTGTTGACATGTGTTGCTGATCCATAGCAATGATCCAGCTTTTGTTAATACCAGTGTTGACATGTGTTGCTGATCCATAGCAATGATCCAGCTGGTGTTACTACCAGTGTTGACATGTGTTGCTGATCCATAGACAATGATCCAAGCTGGTGTTAATACCAGTGTTGACATGTGTTGCTGATCCATAGCAATGATCCAGCTTTTGTTAATACCAGTGTTGACATGTGTTGCTGATCCATAGCAATGATCCAGCTGGTGTTACTACCAGTGTTGACATGTGTTGCTGATCCATAGCAATGATCTAGCTGGTGTTACTACCATTGTTGACATGTGTTGCTGATCCATAGCAATGATCCAGCTGGTGTTACTACCAGTGTTGACATGTGTTGCTGATCCATAGCAATGATCCATCTGGTGTTACTACCAGTGTTGACATGTGTTGCTGATCCATAGCAATGATCAAGCATGTGTTATTACCAGTGTTGACATGTGTTGCTGATCCATAGCAATGATCCAGCTGGTGTTACTACCAGTGTTGACATGTGTTGCTGATCCATAGCAATGATCCAGCTGGTGTTACTACCAGTGTTGACATGTGTTGCTGATCCATAGCAATGATCCAGCTGGTGTTACTACCAGTGTTGACATGTGTTGCTGATCCATAGCAATGATCCAGCTGGTGTTACTACCAGTGTTGACATGTGTTGCTGATCCATAGCAATGATCCAGCTGGTGTTACTACCAGTGTTGACATGTGTTGCTGATCCATAGCAATGACCAAGCATGTGTTACTACCAGTGTTGACATGTGTTCCTGATCCATAGCAATGATCCAGCTGGTGTTACTACCAGTGTTGACATGTGTTTCTGATCCATAGCAATGATCCAGCTGGGGTTACTACCAGTGTTGACATGTGTTGCTGATCCATAGCAATGATCCAGCTGGTGTTACTACCAGTGTTGACATGTGTTGCTGATCCATAGCAATGATCCAGCTGGTGTTACTACCAGTGTTGACATGTGTTGCTGATCCATAGCAATGATCCAGATAGTGTTACTACCAGTGTTGACATGTGTTGCTGATCCATAGCAATGATCTAGCATGTGTTACTACCAGTGTTGACATGTGTTGCTGATCCATAGTAATGATCCAGCTTGTGTTACTACCAGTGTTGACATGAGTTGCTGACCATAGCAATGATCCAGCTGGTGTTACTACCAGTGTTGACATGTGTTGGTGATCCATAGCAATGATCCAGCTGGTGTTACTGCCAGTGTTGACATGTGTTGCTGATCTATAGCAATGATCCAACTGGTGTTACTACCAGTTTTGACATGTGTTGCTGATCTATAGCAATGGTCCAGCTGGTGTTACTACCAGTGTTGACATGTGTTGCTGATCCATAGCAATGATCCAAGCTGGTGTTACTACCAGTGTTGACATGTGTTGCTGATCCATAGCAATGATCCAGCTGGTGTTACTACCAGTGTTGACATGTGTTGCTGATCCATAGCAATGATCCAGCTGGTGTTACTACCAGTGTTGACATGTGTTGCTGATCCATAGCAATGATCCAGCTGGTGTTACTACCAGTGTTGACATGTGTTGCTGATCCATAGCAATGATCCAGCTGGTGTTACTACCAGTGTTGACATGTGTTGCTGATCCACAGCAATGATCCAACTGGTGTTACTACTAGTGTTGACATGTGTTGCTGATCCATAGCAATGATCCAGCTGGTGTTACTACCAGTGTTGACATGTGTTGCTGATCCATAGCAATGATCCAGCTGGTGTTACTACCAGTGTTGACATGTGTTGCTGATCCATAGCAATGATCCAGCTGGTGTTACTACCAGTGTTGACATGTGTTGCTGATCCATAGCAATGATCCAGCTGGTGTTACTACCAGTGTTGACATGTGTTGCTGATCCATAGCAATGATCCAGCTGGTGTTACTACCAGTGTTGACATGTGTTGCTGATCCGTAGCAATGATCCAGCTGGTGTTACTACCAGTGTTGACATGTGTTGCTGATCCGTAGCAGTGATCCAGCTGGTGTTACTACCAGTGTTGACATGTACTCACCTAATTATGGTTGCAGGTGTCGAGACTCAGATCCTGGCCCCGTGTTACTACCAGTGTTGACATGTGTTCACTTGTTGCTGACCCATAGCAATGATCCAGCTGGTGTTACTACCAGTGTTGACATGTGTTGCTGATCCATAGCAATGATCCAGCTGGTGTTACTACCAGTGTTGACATGTGTTGCTGATCCATAGCAATGATCCAGCTGGTGTTACTACCAGTGTTGACATGTGTTGCTGATCCATAGCAATGATCCAACTGGTGTTACTACCAGTGTTGACATGTGTTGCTGATCCATAGCAATGATCCAGCTGGTGTTACTACCAGTGTTGACATGTGTTGCTGATCCATAGCAATGATCCAGCTTGTGTTACTACCAGTGTTGACATGTGTTGCTGATCCATAGCAATGATCCAGCTGGTGTTACTACCAGTGTTGACATGTGTTGGTGATCCATAGCAATGATCCAGCTGGTGTTACTACCAGTGTTGACATGTGTTGCTGATCTGTAGCAATGATCCAGCTGGTGTTACTACCAGTGTTGACATGTGTTGCTGATCTGTAGCAATGATCCAGCTGGTGTTACTACCAGTGTTGACATGTGTTGCTGATCTATAGCAATGGTCCAGCTGGTGTTACTACCAGTGTTGACATGTGTTGCTGATCCATAGCAACGATCCAACTGGTGTTACTACCAGTGTTGACATGTGTTGCTGATCCATAACAACGATCCAACTGGTGTTACTACCAGTGTTGACATGTGTTCCTGATCTATAGCAATGGTCCAGCTGGTGTTACTGCCAGTGTTGACATGTGTTGCTGATCCATAGAAATGATCCAACTGGTGTTACTACCAGTGTTGACATGTGTTGCTGATCTATAGCAATGATCCAACTGGTGTTACTACCAGTGTTGACATGTGTTGCTGATCTATAGCAATGATCCAACTGGTGTTACTACCAGTGTTGACATGTGTTGCTGATCCATAGCAATGATCCAGCTGGTGTTACTACCAGTGTTGACATGTGTTGCTGATCCATAGCAATGATCCAATTGGTGTTACTAGCAGTGTTGACATGTATTGCTGATTTATAGCAATGATCCAACTGGTGTTACTACCAGTGTTGACATGTGTTGCTGATCCGCAGCAATGATCCAGCCTTTGTTACTACCAGTGTTGACATGTGTTGCTGATCCATGGCAATGATCCAGCTGGTGTTACTACCAGTGTTGACATGTGTTGCTGATCCATAGCAATGATCCAGCTGGTGTTACTACCAGTGTTGGCATGTGTTGCTGATCCATAGCAATGATCCAGCTGGTGTTACTACCAGTGTTGACATGTGTTGCTGATCCGCAGCAATGATCCAGCTTGTGTTACTACCAGTGTTGACATGTGTTGCTGATCCATGGCAATGATCCAGCTGGTGTTACTACCAGTGTTGACATGTGTTGCTGATCCATAGCAATGATCCAGCTGGTGTTACTACCAGTGTTGACATGTGTTGCTGATCCATAGCAATGATCCAGCTGGTGTTACTATCAGTGTTAACATGTGTTGCTGATCCATAGCAATAATCCAGCTGGTGTTACTACCAGTGTTGGCATGTGTTGCTGATCCATAGCAATGATCCAGCTGGTGTTACTACTAGTGTTGACATGTGTTGCCGATCCATACCAATGATCTAGCTGGTGTTACTACCAGTGTTGACATGTGTTGCTGATCCATAGCAATGATCTAGCTGGTGTTACTACCAGTGTTGACATGTGTTACTGATCCATAGCAATGATCCAGCTGGTGTTACTACCAGTTTTGACATGTGTTGCTGATCCATAGCAATGATCTAGCTGGTGTTACTACCAGTGTTGACATGTGTTGCTGATCCATAGCAATGATCCAGCTGGTGTTATTACCAGTGTTGACATGTGTTGCTGATCCACAGCAATGATCCAACTGGTGTTACTACCAGTGTTGACATGTGTTGCTGATCCATAGCAATGATCCAGCTGGTGTTACTACCAGTGTTGACATGTGTTGCTGATCCACAGCAATGATCCAACTGGTGTTACTACCAGTGTTGACATGTGTTGCTGATCCACAGCAATGATCCAACTGGTGCTACTACCAGTGTTGACATGTGTTGCTGATAAATAGCAATGATCCAGCTGGTGTTACTACCAGTGTTGACATGTGTTGCTGATCCGTAGCAACGATCCAGCTGGTGTTACTACCAGTGTTGACATGTGTTGCTGATCCATAGCAATGATCTAGCTGGTGTTACTACCAGTGTTGACATGTGTTGCTGATCCATAGCAATGGTCCAGCTGGTGTTACTACCAGTGTTGATATGTGTTGCTGATTCATAGCAATGATCTAGCTGGTGTTATTACCAGTGTTGACATGTGTTGCTGATCCATAGCAATGATCCAGCTGGTGTTACTACCAGTGTTGATATGTGTTGCTGATCCATAGCAATGATCTATCTGGTGTTACTACCAGTGTTGACATGTGTTGCTGATCCATAGCAATGATCCAGCTGGTGTTACTACCAGTGTTGATATGTGTTGCTGATTCATAGCAATGATCTAGCTGGTGTTACTACCAGTGTTGACATGTGTTGCTGATCCATAGCAATGATCCAGCTGGTGTTACTACCAGTGTTGATATGTGTTGCTGATTCATAGCAATGATCCAACTGGTGTTACTAAGAGTGTTGACATGTGTTGCTGATCCATAGCAAAGATCCAACTGGTGTTATTACCAGTGTTGATATGTGTTGCTGATGCATAGGAATGATCCAACTGGTGTTATTACCAGTGTTGACATGTGTTGCTGATCCGTAGTAATGATCTAGCTGGTGTTACTACCAGTGTTGACATGTGTTGCTGATCCATAGCAATGATCCAATTGGTGCTACTACCAGTGTTGACATGTGTTGCTGATCCATAGCAATGATCCAATTGGTGTTACTACCAGTGTTGACATGTGTTGCTGATCCATAGCAATGATCCAATTGGTGTTACTACCAGTGTTGACATGTGTTGCTGATCCATAGCAATGATCCAATTGGTGTTACTACCAGTGCTGACGTGTGTTGCTGATCCATAGCAATGATCCAGCTGGTGTTACTACCAGTGTTGACATGTGTTGCTAATCCATAGCAATGATCCAGCTGGTGTTATTACCAGTGTTGACATGTGTTGCTGATCCGTAGCAATGATCCAGCTGGTGTTACTACCAGTGCTGACGTGTGTTGCTGATCCATAGCAATGATCCAGCTGGTGTTACTGCCAGTGCTGACGTGTGTTGCTGATCCATAGCAATGATCCAGCTGGTGTTACTACAAGTGCTGACGTGTGTTGCTGATCCATAGCAATGATCCAGCTGGTGTTACTGCCAGTGCTGACGTGTGTTGCTGATCCATAACAATGATCCAATTGGTGTTACTACCAGTGTTGACATGTGTTGCTGATCCATAGCAATGATCCAACTGGTGTTATTACCAGTGTTGACATGTGTTGCTGATCCGTAATAATGATCTAGCTGGTGTTACTACCAGTGTTGACATGTGTTGCTGATCTGTAGCAATGATCCAATTGGTGTTACTACCAGTGTTGACATGTGTTGCAGATCCATAGCAATGATCCAATTAGTGCTACTACCCTTGTTGACATGTGTTGCTGATCCATAGCAATGATCCAATTGGTGTTACTACCAGTGCTGACGTGTGTTGCAGATCCATAGCAATGATCCAATTGGTGTTACTACCAGTGCTGACGTGTGTTGCTGATCCATATCAATGATCCTGCTGGTGTTACTACCAGTGTTGACATGTGTTGCTGATCCATAGTAATGATCCAGCTGGTGTTACTACCAGTGTTGACATGTGTTGCTGATCCGTAGCAATGATCCAGCTGGTGTTACTACCAGTGTTGACGTGTGTTGCTGATCCATAGCAATGATCCAGCTGGTGTTACTACCAGTGCTGACGTGTGTTGCTGATCCATAGCAATGATCCCATTGGTGTTACTACCAGTGCTGACGTGTGTTGCTGATCCATAGCATTGATCCAGCTGGTGTTACTACCAGTGTTGACGTGTGTTGCTTATCCATAACAATGATCCAATTGGTGTTACTACCAGTGTTGACATGTGTTGCTGATCCGTAGCAATGATAGAGCTGGTGTTACTACCAGTGTTGACGTGTGTTGCTGATCCATAACAATGATCCAATTGGTGTTACTACCAGTGTTGACATGTGTTGCTGATCCGTAGCAATGATCCAGCTGGTGTTACTACCAGTGTTGACGTGTGTTGCTGATCCATAGCAATGATCCAATTAGTGTTACTACCAGTGTTGACATGTGTTGCTGATCCGTAGCAATGATCCAGCTGGTGTTACTACCAGTGTTGACATGTGTTGCTGATCCGTAGCAGTGATCCAGCTGGTGTTACTACCAGTGTTGACATGTACTCACCTAATTGTGGTTGCAGGGGTCGAGACTCAGCTCCTGGCCCCGCCTCTTCACTGATCGCTACTAGGTCCTCTCTCTTCCTGCTGCCTGAGCTTTGTCATACCTCGTCTTAAAGCTATGTATGGTTGCTGCCTCCACTACATCACTTGTTGCTGATCCATAGCAATGATCCAGCTGGTGTTACTACCAGTGTTGATATGTGTTGCTGATCCATAGCAATGATCCAGCTGGTGTTACTACCAGTGTTGACATGTGTTGCTGATCCATAGCAATGATCCAGCTGGTGTTACTACCAGTGTTGACATGTGTTGCTGATCCATAGCAATGATCTAGCTGGTGTTACTACCAGTGTTGACATGTGTTGCTGATCCATAGCAATGATCCAGCTGGTGTTACTACCAGTGTTGACATGTGTTGCTGATCCATAGCAATGATCTAGCTGGTGTTACTACCAGTGTTGACATGTGTTGCTGATCCATAGCAATGATCCAGCTGGTGTTACTACCAGTGTTGACATGTGTTGCTGATCCATAGCAATGATCCAGCTGGTGTTACTACCAGTGTTGACATGTGTTGCTGATCCATAGCAATGATCCAGCTGGTGTTACTACCAGTGTTGATATGTGTTGCTGATCCATAGCAATGATCCAGCTGGTGTTACTACCAGTGTTGATATGTGTTGCTGATCCATAGCAATGATCCAGCTGGTGTTACTACCAGTGTTGATATGTGTTGCTGATCCATAGCAATGATCCAGCTGGTGTTACTACCAGTGTTGATATGTGTTGCTGATCCATAGCAATGATCCAGCTGGTGTTACTACCAGTGTTGACATGTGTTGCTGATCCATAGCAATGATCCAGCTGGTGTTACTACCAGTGTTGATATGTGTTGCTGATCCATAGCAATGATCCAGCTGGTGTTACTACCAGTGTTGATATGTGTTGCTGATCCATAGCAATGATCCAGCTGGTGTTACTACCAGTGTTGATATGTGTTGCTGATCCATAGCAATGATCCAGCTGGTGTTACTACCAGTGTTGATATGTGTTGCTGATCCATAGCAATGATCCAGCTGGTGTTACTACCACTGTTGATATGTGTTGCTGATCCATAGCAATGATCTAGCTGGTGTTACTACCAGTGTTGACATGTGTTGCTGGTCCATAGCAATGATCCAGCTGGTGTTACTACCAGTGTTGATATGTGTTGCTGATCCATAGCAATGATCTAGCTGGTGTTACTACCAGTGTTGACATGTGTTGCTGATCAATAGCAATGATCCAGCTGGTGTTACTACCAGTATTGGCATGTGTTGCTGATCATAGCAATGATCTAGCTGGTGTTACTACCAGTGTTGGCATGTGCTGCTGATCCATAGCAATGATCCAGCTGGTGTTACTACCAGTGTTGACATGTGTTGCTGATCCACAGCAATGATCCAACTGGTGTTACTACCAGTGTTGACATGTGTTGCTGATCCGTAGCAATGATCCAACTGGTGTTACTACCAGTGTTGACATGTGTTGCTGATCCATAGCAATGATCCAGCTGGTGTTACTACCAGTGTTGACATGTGTTGCTGATCCGTAGCAATGATCCAGCTGGTGTTACTGCCAGTGTTGACATGTGTTGCTGATTCATAGCAATGATCCAACTGGTGTTACTACCAGTGTTGACATGTGTTGCTGATCTGTAGCAATGATCCAGCTGGTGTTACTACCAATGTTGACATGTGTTGCTGATTCATAGCAATGATCCAACTGGTGTTACTACCAGTGTTGACATGTGTTGCTGATCCATAGCAATGATCCAACTGGTGTTATTACCAGTGTTGACATGTGTTGCTGATCCGTAGTAATGATCTAGCTGGTGTTACTACCAGTGTTGACATGTGTTGCTGATCTGTAGCAATGATTCAGCTGGTGTTACTACCAGTGTTGACATGTGTTGCTGATCCATAGCAATGATAAAATTGGTGCTACTACCCGTGTTGACATGTGTTGCTGATCCATAGGAACGATCCAATTGGTGCTACTACCAGTGTTGACATCTGTTGCTGATCCATAGCAATGATCCAGTTGGTGTTACTACCAGTGTTGACATGTGTTGCTGATCCATAGCAATGATCTAGCTGGTGTTGCTACCAGTGTTGACATGTGTTGCTGATCCATAGCAATGATCCAGTTGGTGTTACTACCAGTGTTGACATGTGTTGCTGATCCATAGCAATGATCTAGCTGGTGTTGCTACCAGTGTTGACATGTGTTGCTGATCCATAGCAATGATCTAGCTGGTGTTACTACCAGTGTTGACATGTGTTGCTGATCCATAGCAATGATCCAGCCTTTGTTACTATCAGTGTTGATATGTGTTGCTGATTCATAGCAATGATCTAGCTGGTGTTACTACCAGTGTTGACATGTGTTGCTGATCCATAGCAATGATCTAGCTGGTGTTACTACCAGTGTTGACATGTGTTGCTGATCCATAGCAATGATCCAGTTGGTGTTACTACCAGTGTTGGGATGTGCTGCTGATCCATAGCAATGATCCAGCTGGTGTTACTACCAGTGTTGACATGTGTTGCTGATCCATAGCAATGATCCAGTTGGTGTTACTACCAGTGTTGACATGTGTTGCTGATCCATAGCAATGATCCAGTTGGTGTTACTACCAGTGTTGACATGTGTTGCTGATCCATAGCAATGATCCAGTTGGTGTTACTACCAGTGTTGACATGTGTTGCTGATGCGTAGCAATGATCCAGTTGGTGTTACTACCAGTGTTGACATGTGCTGCTGATCCATAGCAATGATCCAGCTGGTGTTACTACCAGTGTTGACATGTGTTGCTGATCCGTAGCAATGATCCAGATGGTGTTACTACCAGTGTTGGCATGTGTTGCTGATCCATAGCAATGATCTAGCTGGTGTTACTACCAGTGTTGACATGTGTTGCTGATTCATAGCAATGATCCAGCTGGTGTTACTACCAGTGTTGACATGTGTTGCTGATCCATAGCAATGATCTAGCTGGTGTTACTACCAGTGTTGACATGTGTTGCTGATCCATAGCAATGGTCCAATTGGTGTTACTACCAGTGTTGACATGTGTTGCTGATCCATAGCAATGATCCAACTGGTGTTACTACCAGTGTTGGCATGTGTTGCTGATCCATAGCAATAATCCAACTGGTGTTACTACCAGTGCTGACATGTGTTGCTGATCCATAGCAATAATCCAACTGGTGTTACTACCAGTGCTGACATGTGTTGCTGATCCGTAGCAATGATCCAGCTGGTGTTACTACCAGTGTTGACATGTGTTGCTGATCCATAGCAATAATCCAATTGGTGTTACTACCAGTGCTGACATGTGTTGCTGATCCGTAGCAATGATCCAGCTGGTGTTACTACCAGTGTTGACATGTGTTGCTGATCCATAGCAATGATCCAATTGGTGTTACTACCAGTGTTGGCATGTGTTGCTGATCCATAGCAATAATCCAACTGGTGTTACTACCAGTGCTGACATGTGTTGCTGATCCATAGCAATAATCCAACTGGTGTTACTACCAGTGCTGACATGTGTTGCTGATCCATAGCAATAGTCCAACTGGTGTTGCTACCAGTGCTGACATGTGTTGCTGATCCGTAGCAATGATCCAGCCAAGGAGGATACAAAAACAGGGGAGACATGATAACAACATACAATATTCTCAGAGGAATTTACAGTACAGATAGGAAAAAGCTATTTGAGAAGGAGAAAGGCCGTACGAAGGTGCGCAGCTAACCGTAAAGACAAGGTGACCCACGAAGATGTCAGGAAGTGTTTCTTCAGCGTTCACCTCTTCCATGAAGTGGTGAAGGCAGACCTCCATACACTGTTTTAAGATTATGTACGATACGCATTCGAGGCCAGGGATTACTGAATGTGGCAATTGATAAGGTAAGAGGAGGGGGCCAGGAGATGTGACTTAACCCCTGCAACCACACACATAGGTGAGTACATACACGGGTTGCTACTTCATGCGACTTCTGAGGCTACATTCAGCCTCAGAATTCGCTAAAAGTCTATATTTAGCTTCAGAAAACGTTACATTCAGCCTCGGAAGTCGCTAAAAGTCGCTAAATTCAGCTTCAGAAGCCGCTAAATTTAGGGTCAGAAGTCGCTAAATTCAGGGTCAGAAGTTAAGTTGGTAAAACAGTACAATTTAAAATAATACAACATACCGTAGCAGTGGACACATAACCAACATTACTGTAGCAGTGGACACATAACCAACATTACTGTAGCAGTGGACACATAACCAACATACTGTAGCAGTCGACACATAACCAACATTACTGTAGCAGTGGACACATAACCAACATTACTGTAGCATTGGACACATAACCAACATTACTGTAGCACTGGACACATAACCAACATTACTGTAGCACTGGACACATAACCAACATTACTGCAACATCTAGCGACAGTCGTAAGTTAACTGGTCGCTACATTCACACGCAACATTTAGCGACAGTGGTAAGTTAACTGGTCGCTACATACACACGCAACATCTAGCGACAGTGGTAAGTTAACTGGTCGCTACATTCACACGCAACATCTAGCGACAGTGGTAAGTTAACTGGTCGCTACATACACACGCAACATCTAGCGACAGTGGTAAGTTAACTGGTCGCTACATTCACACGCAACATCTAGCGACAGTGGTAAGTTAACTGGTCGCTACATACACACGCAACATCTAGCGACAATCGTAAGTTAACTGGTCGCT
>NW_027197577.1:5000-58634 GCF_038502225.1 Cherax quadricarinatus
TGGAGGACCAAGCAGGGATAACAGGGAAGGCACTACAATGGATCAGGGAATACTTGTCAGGAAGACAGCAGCGAGTCATGGTACGTGGCGAGGTGTCAGAGTGGGCACCTGTGACCAGCGGGGTCCCACAGGGGTCAGTCCTAGGACCAGTGCTGTTTCTGGTATTTGTGAACGACATGACGGAAGGAATAGACTCTGAAGTGTCCCTGTTTGCAGATGACGTGAAGTTGATGAGAAGAATTCACTCGATCGAAGACCAGGCAGAACTACAAAGGGATCTGGACAGGCTGCAGACCTGGTCCAGCAATTGGCTCCTGGAGTTCAACCCCACCAAGTGCAAAGTCATGAAGATTGGGGAAGGGCAAAGAAGACCGCAGACGGAGTACAGTCTAGGGGGCCAGAGACTACAAACCTCACTCAAGGAAAAAGATCTTGGGGTGAGTATAACACCAGGCACATCTCCTGAAGCGCACATCAACCAAATAACTGCTGCAGCATATGGGCGCCTAGCAAACCTCAGAACAGCATTCCGACATCTTAATAAGGAATCGTTCAGGACCCTGTACACCGTGTACGTTAGGCCCATGCAACAAGATTGGAGTATGGCACCATTTGGAACCCACACCTAGCCAAGCATCGTATTGGGCCGTGCGGACGTGCTGCGCAGACGTGTACTTGGCTCTGTGAAGACCTGTTTGCGCGCTCTCTAGAATTGAAGCAAGATGCCCTCCATCGAGCAACTTTACCAACAGCTTAAGGAAGAATTGAGGTTGGCGAATATGGAAATTCGGCGACTGACCGAGGAAAACAAGAAGATTCGTAGTAGTCCTCCTGTTTTGAGTCCTCAGGTCAAGAAGGGAAACTGGTCAGTGGCTGGACAGCAGGGAAAGAAGTTGACGATCAAGAAGACGAATGGAAAGGTAGAAACGATGAAGAAGAAAGAGACTGCCGTGGAAACTGTTGTGGAAACATCCAATACATTCTCAGTGCTACCCGACGAATGTGAGTCGACTACTGGGAACGACACGACGAAAGACATTAAGGAAGGTAAGAATATTGTTGTTGTTGGGGATAGCCAAGTTAGGTATATGGATAGGGCGTTCTGCTTGAAGGACAGGAGTAGGAGACAGAGAGTTTGCTTTCCTGGGGCTGGGATGGAGGATATTGTTAGCCGTCTGGATGACATCATGAGAGGTAATGGGAGCAATCCTATTATCTGTCTCAGTGCTGGAGGCAACGATGTTGGCAGACGTAGGAGTGAGGACCTGATTAGCAGGTATAGGTCAGCAATAGAAATAATTAGAAGTAAGGGTGGGAACCCTCTCATATGTGGTATTTTGCCAAGGAGGGGAGTTGGAAATGAATGGTTGTCCAGGGCAATTGGTGTCAATTGCTGGCTGGACAAATACTGTAAGGAAAATGCGGTAACATTCATTGACAACTGGGACCTCTTCTATGGCAGAAATGACATGTATGCTAGGGATGGGGTTCACTTATCTAGGTGTGGGGTGGGAGCACTGGCAACTGCAGTGGAGGGAGCAGTTAGGACTTTAAACTAGGAATAGTTAGTGGTATGGGTTTTGGCAGGAAAACAGTGAAGTCCCAGTGTAGTAATATTACGAGTTCTAGGGGAACTAGTAATAATAAGAACGAGATAGATATTGAAAAGCCAGGGACCTTGGGTGATAAGGACAGTAATAGGTTTAGTAGAAAAATAGAAATGAGCAGGAAGGGTAAAGAGAAAGGAGAGTCTTTCAATGTTTATTATGCTAATTGCCGTAGTGCTAGGAATAAGATGGACGAGTTGAGATTAGTTGCTAGTGTAGGTAACATTGATGTATTTGCCTTAACTGAGACGTGGTTTAATTCAAAAAGTCGGGACATGCCTGCGGAATGTCATATTCAGGGTTTTAAATTGTTCCAAGAAGATAGAAGTATTGGGAGGGGGGGTGGGGTGGCATTGTATGTCCGAGATCGCTTGAACTGTTGCATAAAAACGGGTATTAAGTCTGAAGTAACACATACAGAGTCTGTTTGGATAGAATTTTCAGAGGGGCATGAAAAACTGATTTTAGGAGTGATATACCGTCCCCCAAACTTAGATAGGGACCAAGGGAAACTACTATGGGAGGAAATTGTTAAGGCCACAAGGCACGATAATGTAGTAATTCTAGGAGACTTTAACTTTAGTCATGTTGATTGGAATTTCTTGACTGGGAATTTAGAATCATACGACTTCTTAGAAGTATTTCAGGATTGTTTTTTGAAGCAGTTTGTGACAGAACCTACAAGGGGAAATAACCTGCTTGACTTAGTTATGGCAAACAATGAATCCCTTGTTAATAATTTAGAAATTTCAGAGGAACTGGGTGCTAGCGACCACAAATCAATTACATTTAGCATTGAATGGAAGTACGATAGTAGCGATAACTCAGTAACAGTCCCAGATTTTCGCTTAGCAGATTACGATGGGCTTAGAGAACACTTATCATCTGTTGACTGGGGTAACGAAGAGAGCTATCAATATGACAGTTTTCTGAACACTATACATGCTGCTCAAAGAGCGTTTATCCCATATAAAGAAATTAGATCAAATAGAAATGACCCAAAATGGATGAATAATAGGCTCAAATATCTACTAGGGCATAAGAAAGGAATTTATAGGCGTATCAAAAGAGGTGAGGGTCATCTTATGAATCAGTATATTGACATTAAGAGGGACATTAAAAAGGGGATAAGAAAAGCTAAAAGGGACTATGAAATTAAAGTTGCTAGGGATTCTAAAACTAACCCAAAAAGTTTTTTCCAGGTCTATAGAACAAAAGTTAGAGATAAGATAGGTCCCCTTAAAAATAACTATGGGCACCTTACTGACAAAGAGAATGAAATGTGCTTGATTTTAAATAATTATTTTCTCTCAGTTTTTACACAGGAAGACACTAACAATATTCCAGTAATTAATTTTTACAGTGGGCTAGAAGAAGATAAATTATGTAACATCACAGTCACTAGTGAGATGGTTGTGAGGCATATAGACAGACTGAAGCAAAATAAGTCGCCGGGTCCTGATGAGGTTTTTTCAAGGGTTCTTAAGGAATGCAAAATGGAACTCTGTGAACCATTAACTAATATTTTTAATTTATCTCTTCAAACAGGTGTAGTGTCTGATATGTGGAAGATGGCTAATGTAACTCCTATTTTTAAAACAGGGGACAAGTCGTTACCGTCAAATTACCGCCCAATAAGCCTGACCTCAATTGTAGGCAAATTACTAGAGTCAATTATAGCTGAGATTATAAGAAGCCATCTCGATAAGCATAGCTTGATTAATGATACTCAGCATGGATTCACAAGAGGCCGGTCTTGTCTAACTAATTTATTAACTTTCTTCAGTAAAGCTTTTGAGGCTGTTGACCACAATAAAGAATTTGATATTATTTACTTAGATTTTAGTAAGGCTTTTGATAGAGTTCCGCACCATAGACTGTTAAAGAAAGTGGCAGCTCATGGCATTGGGGGAAAAGTGCTCTCGTGGATCGAGTCATGGCTCACTGACAGGAAGCAGAGAGTGTCCATAAATGGGGTTAAATCCGAGTGGGGATCTGTAACAAGTGGCGTTCCACAGGGATCAGTCTTGGGCCCGTTGTTGTTTATAATATATATCAATGATCTTGATGAGGGAATTACTAGTGATATGAGCAAATTCGCCGATGACACAAAGATAGGTAGGATAATTGATTCAAACGTAGATGTTAGGGAACTTCAGGAGGATTTAAACAAACTCTATTCTTGGTCAGAAAAGTGGCAGATGCAGTTCAATGTAGATAAATGCAAGGTTCTGAAGCTTGGGAGTGCCCATAACCCTAGTACTTATAAATTAAATGATGTAGAACTTAGCCATACAGATTGCGAAAAGGACTTGGGGGTTATGGTGAGCAGCAACCTTAAACCAAGACAGCAATGCCTAAGCGTACGTAATAAGGCAAATAGATTACTGGGATTTATATCAAGAAGTGTAAGCAACAGAAGTCCAGAGGTCATACTGCAGCTTTATACATCATTAGTAAGGCCTCACCTAGATTATGCAGCTCAGTTCTGGTCTCCGTATTACAAAATGGACATAAATTCGTTAGAAAACATTCAGCGTAGGATGACTAAATTAATACATAGCATCAGAAATCTTCCTTATGAAGAAAGATTGAAGACTCTTAAGTTACATTCACTTGTTAGACGAAGAATGAGGGGAGACCTGATCGAAGTGTATAAGTGGAAGATAGGTATTAATAAAGGGGATATTAATAAGGTCTTGAGGATGTCTCTCCAAGAGAGAACCCGCAGTAATGGATTTAAATTAGATAAGTTTAGATTTAGAAAGGACATAGGAAAGTATTGGTTTGGAAATAGGGTAGTTGATGAGTGGAACAGTCTACCTAGTTGGGTTATTGAGGCTGGGACTTTGGGTAGTTTCAAATCTAGGTTGGATAAGTACATGAGTGGGAGGGGTTGGATTTGAGTGGGACTTTCACATCAGAGCTTATTTCTTGGGTGGCATTGAAAATTGGGTTGGGC
Organism: Cherax quadricarinatus; assembly: GCF_038502225.1. NCBI lineage: Eukaryota > Metazoa > Arthropoda > Malacostraca > Decapoda > Parastacidae > Cherax > Cherax quadricarinatus. Next base: position 9,570 of record NW_027197577.1, read on the forward strand.
AAATGTTTTGTTAGTGGGATGAATTGTAAAGGACCTGCCTAGTATGGGCCAGCAGGCCTCCTGCAGTGTTCCTCCTTTCTTATGTTCTTATGTTAAAGATAACGACATACAAAATACTGAGAGGAATTGACAAGGTGGACAAAGACAGGATGTTCCAGAGATTGGACACAGCAACAAGGGGACACAGTTGGAAGTTGAAGACACAGATGAATCACAGGGATGTTAGGAAGTATTTCTTCAGCCACAGAGTAGTCAGTAAGTGGAATAGTTTGGGAAGCGATGTAGTGGAGGCAGGATCCATACATAGCTTTAAGCAGAGGTATGATAAAGCTCACGGTTCAGGGAGAGTGACCTAGTAGCGATCAGTGAAGAGGCGGGGCCAGGAGCTCGGACTCGACCCCCGCAACCTCAACTAGGTGAGTACAACTAGGTGAGTACACACACACACACACACACACACACACACACACACACACACACACACACACACACACACACACACACACACACACACACAAGTGATCACGATGGACTGTGACAGTGATCATGAGGTAGTGTGACAGTGATCATGAGGTAGTGTGACAGTGATCATGAGGGAGGGTGACAGTGATCATGAGGTAGTGTGACAGTGATCATAAGGTAGTGTGACTGATCATGAGGTAGTGTGACAGTGATCATGAGGTAGTGTGACAGTGATCATGAGGTAGTGTGACAGTGATCATAAGGTAGTGTGACTGATCATGAGGTAGGGTGACAGTGATCACGATGGAGTGTGACAGCGACCATGAGGGAATGTGACAGTGACCATGAGTTAGTGTGGCAGTGTCAGGACCTCTTACAGTGAATGGCAGTATCAATGTGAGGGAAGTGCTGACTCACCACCAGCTCTCACGTCTATCTGTCCCACACTCACCATGTACGGGAGTGTCAGCCAGACGCATGACTGGAGGCAGACAGGCACTAGCACCTGTCTACACAGGAGACAGAAACATCGTTATCTTTACAGAGCACTGAACCCGTATGGGTCATCCAGCGCTATCATACGAGGCAATAATGAACCTTGTATATCTAATTGTCTATATTATTATTATTATTAAACACGCAGGTGTCATGAAGAACTTGAGGGAACTGGAAGGTAATAAGGTTTGGTCCAGGGAAAGGAAGAGTAGCTCCAACTCCTTGGAATATGAGCCTTTTACCGGCGTCAAGGTTACCTTTTCCTTGAGTAATTCTACTGCTGAATGTTTTAACAAGCAAACTGGAGGGATACGGTGCCATACACAGAGGATATATTCATACGCCGAGAGGTGTATGTCTCTGTGTATATATGCTGAAAGTATACGTAAATCCCTGTTTTAGGGATTAAAGTATTTTTGACTGATGACCCTAGTGTAGTCGATAGGCTTTAAGCCCCACTAACCTACCAACCATAGGATTTATACACTGAGAGGTGTATTTCTCATAGCGTATATATGCTGAGAGTATACTTTACCATAACTCTTTTAGGGATTAAAGTATTCTTGGCTGGTGGTGAACAGGTAACAAACAGCCTTAATGACCCTCGTGTAGCCGATAGTGTTTAAACCCCCATTAAAGGAAAGACCAGCCAGGTGAGCCATACCATAACACTGGCCGACCCTCGTAGTGTCAACATCAGGACATCAGCTCTCTTTTCTAAGCGATTTTTCTCGGTTTTAAAAGGCCAAAATTGGTAATGCGTGTTTATCATACTGTGAGTTAAGCGTTTGAGATGCCATTGAGTTATTAAAACCCAGTGAATGGCGCTCCAGTGTTGAGTAAAGCAAGGGAAATGTTGAACAACGCGCTAAGCCACAAGAAGCGCTAAGCCACAAGGGCTATACAGCGCCGCAAAGCAAGGATAGCCTCAAGGCCTGAGGTAAGTTTTGTGTGTGTGTGTGTGTGTGTGTGTGTGTGTGTGTGTGTGTGTGTGTGTGTGTGTGTGTGTGTGTGTGTGTGTGTGTGTGTGTGTGTGTGTGTGTGTGTGTGTGTGTGTGTGTGTGTGTGTGTGTGTGTGTGTGTGTGGAGAACATGACTTAATTTTGATTTTGATCATTATGTACTTATGTTTTCCGTGACAGATCGGTTAATATTTTATAAATAACCGTGTTATCTAGTCCATGGGGAAAGTAGTTATTTGTTGTGGACATTAAATAACAGGTAAAATAAGAATATAATTATATAATTTTTTTTTTATATTTTATTTAAAACATTGCACAATTACAAGGAGGTATAAAAATATAATAAAATGAACCATGATACTAGTTATGAACAATAAAACCAAAGTATCACAACCCCAATACAGAAAATAAACACCATACATAATGCAGTATGACACCCAAAAATACAACTCACAACATATCATTCAAAACCCGGCAATATACAAAATATTACTATTACCTTTGCTGACACAGCTGACGTTTCTCCCCCCCCCACACACACATTAAAATTATACCCACATTCACCAATCTGAAGAATCATAATATTAATTCAAATTAAATTTCTGAACATATCCTGAACTCGTCAGTAACTTAAGTAATAAGTATTTACAAACATTGGTGGTACATGAACACCAAAATCACAAAACATTAAATTACAACCTATTAACAAAATGTGAACATTACAATCCTAAACACTTGTACACCTCTATAAGTAGAGAAATATACACCTACAAGTTATAAATATCAATATTAATGTTGCCACTATTTAAGCTTTATAACAACAGTGCTAAAGTGCAGTTTACGGACATTTATAGTGTCATTGAAAACACTACATTACTAAATAATTGGAAAAGTACAAGGATGTATAAATATAGTAAAAACATAATACTAGGGCATGAAAATTATTTTTATTTAGTGGGTTGTGTAGTGGAAACAATTATAAGAGTATTTTAAGCAAATACAAGAAACTTTATTTTTTAATTAGTAAATTTAAAAATTTAACCCAACCTTGACGAGGTATAAAATTTTTAGTTAGGTTGGGTAACACTAGTTAGGTAAGTACGACATATGTGCAACAGTTACGTATCTTATTCAGAAACATTTCGGCTACACAGTAGGCTTCTTCAGCCAAATACAGAGATGACTAATATGGAGAGAGCAAACTTAGTGGAGCTGAACATTTCTCAAGGCTTAGGGACTGACCACCTCAAAAGCTTTCTCCAAGGTTTATGGACTGATTACGTCATATTTACTATCACACCTGCTCCCTCTGTATTTGAGTGAGGAAGCCTACTGTGAAGGCGAAACGTTTCAATCAACAATAAAGATACCCAGCTTTTGCACATGTAAACTATAGCTGTGCGGGTATAATGTTGGGCCAGCTATGTGCATGGATTGCGCTCCATTCTTCCTTTTATTTAGAGTCGTTCACTGCGAATTATCATGGGTTTGTCATTATCTTTAATATTCAACGAAACTTGGACAGAATGAGCGTGATTCTGTAAAGGAATTACTGAGAGAGCGGTGCAGCACGAGCAGTGAATGAGCTCTTAGTTTGCTTTTAAGCCTCGGGGTGATTAAAAAGTGGAATGATCCTGACAAGGAGCTAGTGGATTCTCCATTCATCCACAGCCAAGTGTGTATAATAGACTGCGAAGTTCAGAGTGCAGTAGTTAGACCAGCCAGCCCAAAAGACGGGGTCAGTATTTCTCTATCCCGGAGACGCATCAGTGACTGTATCAGGGTACAATAAAGCAACGAGTTCTGACACTTAAGCTGTCAGGTTAGCATGAAGCCGCCTACATCAAATCGTATATATTATACTGCTATTAGTCCAGTTTCGGTGAAATGGAGAATAAAAACATTAACCCGCGTCAGTTTTCACCTTTTTCTATTCCTGACAACAAAGCCAACAAGGAGAGGCTCTTGGCCTCTGGGAGATGCACTCTTGGAAATATTAGCCTAGAGAGTTTTGTACCAGCCACGGGACTGATAAGATATGTTCCCACTAAAGTCCTACTTGACCTTGGTTAATATCGACCGTTTCATTGATTCTGGTTGGTCCAGGCAGCGTCCCGTTCAGAAGGAAGACCATGCAGAAAACACACACGGAGGCTGTCTCAGCAGCGGCGGCAATCGCTGGCACTGAAGCCCAAGCCAGAGCAGTCACTGGTACTTAGGGAGACTTCACGTATACACCCACAGTAAATAAGTTCACCTACTTTTTCCATGCCGGCACCTTGCTGTTATTGTATTAATGGCAGAGAGCTGAAGCCGGAAGGGTTATTATATTCCCCGAGAAGCATTAAACCAATAAGAATTACACAGCTCCTGGGAAAATGGGAGGAAATAAGGTTTGATCCTTGAATGAAGGCGCCACCAGCATCCCCTTCTCCCTTGAAGAGCCACCATGGCAATGGAAGCCTCTCTGCTAACGAGCTGCGTCGTATAATATCGGAAATCATTTAAATCGCTGCAGGAGACTATCGCAGTTGGCTAAGGTGACGGCAGCAGCGGCGACAGCAGCAGCAGCAGCGGCAGATATTTATTAACACATTGGCCGTTTCCCACCAAGGCAGGGTGGCCCGAAAAAGAAAAGCTTTCACCATTATTCACTCCATCACTGTCTTGCCAGGGGCACGCTTACACTACAGTTATAAAACTACAACACTAACACCCCTCCTTCAGCCTGCAGGTACTGTACTTCCCATCTCCAGGCATAAAGTCCGGCCTGCCGGTTTCCCTGAATACCTTCATAAATGTTACCTTGCTTACACTCCAGCACGTCAAGTCCTAAAAACCATTTGTCTCCATTTGCTCCTATCTAACACTCACACACGGTTGCTGGATGTCCAAGCCCCTTGCACACAAATCCTTCTTTACCCCCTCCCTCAAACCTTTCCTAGGCGAACCCCTACCCCGCCTTCCCTCTACTACAGATTTATACACTCGAGAAGTCAGTCTATTTCGTTCCATTATCTCTACATGTCCAAACCATCTCAATAGCCCTTCCTCGGCCCTCTGGATAATAGTTTTGGTAATCCCACACATCCCCTTAACCTCCAAACTACAGATTCTCTGCATTATATTCACACAACACATTGACCTCAGACATGACATATCCACTGCCTCCAGCCTTCTTGTTGCAACATTCACCACCCATGCTTCACACCCATATAAGAGCGCTGGTATAACTATACTCTTTGATTTCGTGGACAAAGTTCTTTGTCTCCACAGACTTCTCAGTGCACTGCTCACCTTTTTCCCCTCATCGATTCAATGATTCACCTCATCTTTCATAGACCTATCTGCAGACACATCCACTCCCAAATATCTGAATACATTCACCTCCTCCACACACTCCCTCCAGTCTGATATCCAGTCTTCCGTTACCTAAATTTTTGGTTATCCTCATCACCTTACTCTTTCCTACATTCACTTTTAATTTCCTTCTTTTACGTGCCCTACCAACCTCATCCGCCAACCTCTGAAACTTCTCTTCAGAATCTCCCAAAAGCACAGTGTCATCGGCAAAGAGCAACTGTGACAACTCCCACTTTGTGTAAGATTCTTTATCTTTTAACCCCACATCTCTTGCCAACAGTATCAAAGTATTCCATAAACAAATTGGTCAGGATTGGACCAATGGCTTATCCACGACATTACTGAAAGTTTGTGAAAGCCACAAGGGTTGGTAAATCTGTTGCCCGAAATGCTCCGCATAGCCATGGGCTTTCAACATGCACTCCAGTATCACCCGCTTCTGTATAAACGTTGTATCATATTGAAATAAACTTGTATCATATTGAAATAAACTTGTATTAGTATTTATATTTGTATGATGGCGGTTTTTGAGAGCATCCTGTAGGCATGTTGAATAGAGACGCGTGTCTTTTTATTTATTCTACTGGAGTGTGAGCAAGGTAACATCTAGGAAGGGATTCAAGGAAAATTGGTTAGATGAACTTGCCGCATATATGTGAGAAGTACATTGGAGTGGGATTTCTGAGGTTTGGTGGGTCATTTGCATTGTGATGTCTGAGCACGTCTGGAAAGACATTTATTGACTGATGGTGAATGTAACCTCCTTTGCGCCAGTCTACCTTGTTAGGAGTTTTACAGTTTAATATGTTTATTATGCACCCCATACCCATCCTGTGGGCGGTAGTCAAAAGATTACAGAGGTACATAATGGGTCCAGGGACTGGGCCCCCAAAGTTTTGATAACTGAACAAGGTACCAAGGTAATGAACTCACAAGTTACAAAGGTCATGAATCCTGTAAGTATAGTTAGTTACTTACGTTTATACATGGCTACAATCATGAACAAATTATAGTCACAATTGAGTTAATGGTGCAAATATTAATTGTTGGGTCATTCACACACAAATAGGCGAGTACACACACATACACACACACACACACACACACACACAGTACAATCACTCACACATATACGAACACAAATACACATGCAAACACACACACACATTCACACACACACACAAACACACACACACACACACAAACACACACACACACACAAACACACACACACACACACACACACACACACACACACACACACACACACACACACACACACACGCACGCGCACACACATGCACACACACACACACGTGGTAATGCTTAATTTACATGGAGCAAAGTCAGGGTATTTTTCCAGAATGATCTGTAATATACCACTGTGGATAAAATACTTAGACATGTCTTTAGCATTTCTGAGTGAGTTGTCCCTGAATTCATTAATTTTATCGCACTCTAGCACATAATGAAGCAGGGTTTACATTTCGTCTGGTCTACATCTGGTGGTGGCGATTTAACCTGCCAAGATACTTGTAACCCAGCCGGAGCCGGGCGGTAGTGACATCCAAGAATCGGCTTATTTTGTTGGATGCACCATAGACATGTGGCACTTCCTGCATGATAGAATGACGATAGATGGACTGATTGGTGTCAGTCTCCCTGAGTCTAAAGTCAATAAAATTCAGTTGAAGTTCTTTATGTATTCTCAAACTGCTATCTGACAAGCCAAGATTGTAATTTACTCCCTCTTTGAAAGCATACAGCTTAGCCAATTTATCAGTTCTATCATGCATCTGAAGACCAATGTGAGATGGAATCCACAGCATGTGCACTCTGACTCCACTGTCCACAATCTTACCATACCTGTGTCTGGCTTCTGACACAAGCATGCCACAATTTATACTTAATGAGTTGAGAGCATTTATGGATGACAGAGAATCAGTTACAATTAAAGTGTCAACCTTAGATACATGTATGCATTTCAGTGCAAGGAGTATGACAAACAGTTCTGTCTGAAGGGTAGAGGCTCAATTATTGATGCGTGCTCCAATTTCTTTAAGACAGCCATCACTCTGTACGACAACAGCAGCACTACCAGCTGCACCAGTGGATTGGTGAACAGAACCATCAACGTAAATAATTTGCGAGAGTGTGTGCTGTGTGACTAAGTTATCAATACAGCTTAAGGCCTCATGTTTGGCTTCAAGGCGAAGTTTTGGTTGTGATTTAAGAAGTAGTTTGGGGGGAAATGGAGGAATGGTAGTTTGGAATGGGGTAATATTCCATGGAGCGGAGAAGTGCCGCTGTTGCCTTACTTGACATAGATCATGTATCTGATTCATGCGGAGGTCGGTTCCAGTCTTTTCGATCCATCTGGAGGAGTGTTCACCAGTGCTGAGGAAAGTTTGGAGGGCTTCTGTGCAGGGGTTTGAATGAGCTTGCCTGAGCATATTAACCCCAATTAGGATATTTCTTTCAGTAACACGATCTCTGATGCTTGGAATATCAAGTTCTTTTTGCATATTTAAAATTTTGGCAGTACGAGGGCATCCTAGGATGATCCTCATTGCTTCGTTCTGCAGTTTTTCCAGCCCTCCAAGCTTCCAGTCAGACACAAGAGCAAGTAGTGGCGCAGCATAATCAACCAATGATCTAATATAAGCAAGATACATCATTTTCACAATTTTAACATTAGCACCATACCTGGGGTGAAGCCCTGCCACAACTCTAAGTGCTCTTAGTCGTTCTTTGTATTGGCGACAAAGTCTTGTTACAACAGGTCCAAGTAGTGGAACCTCAAAGCCTAGATACCTGTATCTGCTTACATATTCTAGAAGAGACCCATCATGCAATTGGATCTGACGAACTGTGCCTCTCTGTCGAGGAGGACGCCTATTGAGTATCTTTGTTTTATCAGTAGAGATTATCAACCCCAGGTCCTGACACGAGGCTAGTACATGATTAAGAATGTTTTGGGTGTTGGAGAATCCGGTGGTGTGAATCATTATATCATCAGCAAAACTAATCACATAATTATGGGGCTGACTAGGCATAGCATTAAGTAATGCATTAATTAGAATATTGAACAGTGTGGGACTGAGCACACCTCCCTGTGGGGTTCCTAATTCAAAGTCTTTAGTTACACTTCTATGTCCCTGGAACAACACAGACGATTTTCTGTTGGACAGGTAGCCTTTAATCCAGCGGAGAAGCCATCCTCCAACATCCATTCTGGCAAGTTCACTAATTATTACATGTCGGTTGGCTACATCGAAAGCGGATTTAAGGTCAAGGAAGGTAGTGTAGGAACTGTCAGTGTGCAGGGTGAGAAAGGTGGCTATGCAATGATGCACGCTCCTTCCATGCATGAAACCATGTAACCGGGGAGACAAAAATTGTTTGATTCTGTACATGAGACGATTAAGAATCATTCTCTCAAATGTTTTACACAAGCAGCTAGTAAGAGATATTGGGCGAAATGCATTTTGTTGATTGGGCTTAGGAATTGGAATGATGAGGCTGTTGGTCCAAGATTGAGGGAGCTCCCCAGTTACATAGCTCATGTTATATAATTCAAGTAATGGATTACCTGGTACTCGACACAGCAATCTGAGTATGTTGTAAGTAATACCATCCTCACCAGGCGACGTGGAGTTGCCCTTAGTTAGCGCTGCATCAAGTTCATAATTAGTGAAAGGAATGTTGCAATCATCTGCCTTACTGAGCATAAAGCAAACAAGTCTCTCCCTTGCATCATATTTATCATTTAATTTTGCCTGTGTGGTACTGGGAAGATTGTCATAGCTAGATGTAGCAGCCCAAGCACTGACTAACTCATTCGCCCTATGCAAGGGATGAGGGTGCGCGATCTGCCCAGTTCGTTTACCCTTAATTCTATTTATGTCCCTCCATGCCCGGCTAAGTGGGGTGTGAGCATTAAGACCGTTGACAAATTTTTCCCAGTCGGTTTGCCGCAGCTCTGTCATACGCTCTCTGGCAGCAGCAAGGGCAGTTTGGAAGAGCCTCAGCATTCCAGGGGTACGATGTTTTCTATAGGCTAGGCCTAGTCTGCGAGCAGTACGTTTCAGTGTACGAAGTTTAGAATCATTGTAATAAGTATGGTTTTTGAAGGAGGTATGATTATTACGGAAGTTTGTTGGGTTTAGAGTACCAAGAGGTTGCAGTGGCGGCTCTAAGTAGTTCTGAATACTGCTCACAAGATCATTGGAAACAGCCGATTTGTTAGCGGCCTCTCAAAAGCGATTTTACTTTCAAGCATATATACACCTGCATATATACATAAGTGCATTCCTCACATGCATACATATGTACACACATACAAATGTGTATGCATACACATTTTTATATCTTGCTTCATTATAATTGTTTCTTTGACCGCCCTGCTCTATTTTTGCGTGCATTGAGGTAGAAGCGGCTGGGCTTAAGGAATGAAGGAATATCTTTCTCGGATCCCACAGCTACTTTTTTACTATATTCAGAGGAACAGGAGCTGAATCCGTAAGGGTCGAATAGCACTTGGGGGAATGCAAGGTAATCATGCTTGATCAAAGGGATATGTTCATTTCCTTGGAGCAAGAGCCACTCTTGCTTCATTCATTGCATAGGATTACACTGGCATGAGTTAGGAAAGTTCTTCTCACTCTGGTTCCCACTTCGGTATTTATCTTGCCTATTTTTAAAGCTGAAGAAAGACTGGATTAACCCTGAAGGATTATTAATCCAAGATAACCTAGTCAAGTATTGTGGTTTATTTCCATTGGGATCTCTGGTTCTTTTCCTCAGGAAGAGACCCATAACAGCCCGCTAACTTCTAGGTACAGAAACAGTTTACCCAGAGAACATCGGCAGAGGGCATTATGAGATTTTCCCATCTGCCTCGGCTTGTCCGGGGGTCAAACTCAGGGTCTTTGATTGCAAGTAGAACGTTGTCCACCATGCTGGATACAGGAATACATCCTGTAAATTCCGTTCATTTATAACTGTTGCAAAGTTAATACTTTCCTATATCCTTCATAAATTGAAAATTTATCCACCTTCATATCTTGCTTCAAGTGCTGTTAAATATTTTCAGCATTTTTATACCCTATTTATTCTTTTCCCATGTGTACATTTAAATAAAATCTTCCCAAAGTCTGCGTCTTTCCAGGAAGGTTAATAACAAAGAATGATAATCTTTACTATTATCTATATACTACTATATACTATAGTCTATATGTACGATGTACTGTTTTGTAGCACCAAAGTACACACAGAGAATGACAATGTCAGAACTCTTGTAATAATAATTAATAATAACAATTTATTAAGAAACATTAATGTCAGAAATCCTACCTACAAAGAGAGTTTGGTTATTATAAGAAAGTTATGACATTAATTTTAACTTCTTCTGTATGTACTCCAGTGTATATTTGACCATTCTGTAATGTAAGGACCAAAATTGAGCAGTATAATCTAAATGAGGTCTTACAGAATATATTATTTATATTCAGGATGTGCTAAACCTGTATGGCTCATTCAGTGCCTGGGAATGGGATGTAATAATAATCATGGGGGAGCGCAAAACCCGTAGGATTATACAGCACATGTGGGGGGGGGGGGATGGATGGAAGGTATTCAGGCTCAATTCAGGGAACTGGAGCACAGATACAATTCCCTAGATCAAGAGCCCCTCACTATCGTCAAGGAATCACCCTTGAGGGAAGACTGGGATGTTGTAATTCAGAGGAGTGCACCTCCAGTTTGTTGGATCAAGAGCCCATGACCAGCATCAAAGTATACTCGTCACAGATTATTTGACATGCAAAATATCTTGCAAAAATCATTACAAATGTTATGATTCACAAACTGCCTCGAGCCAGAAGAAACCTCGGGGAACTTTTAGCCTTTTGACATTGATGCTGGCTGTTTAAATTGGTATAGTAGTGTTGTGTTGAGTGTTCATTGCTCTGATAGTGTTTTTTTATTTTTTTGAGCTATGATCTACACTGTCAGAGCGCTCTGTTAATGTCACGCCTACTACTACCATTTGCTCCAAATCAAGTGATCAGTGTGTCAACTCTCCTGAGGAGAGAGGGTGGGACAGAGCCACTTAGTTCTGTTCAACAGTTACATTCCTAAATTTGTTCAGTGTTAAAACAGCCAGTGAATTTTCCTGGGTAAGGTGCATAAGCTGCTCCAGTTTCTACCTCAAAAGCTTTCTTCTGTAAAAACACTTCCTTCTTCTTTATAAGTAACTTGTTGCCAGGGTGTTATTACATGTTTATTCATGAGAAGGCACTTAAACCCATAGGGATCACACAATGTCCGGGGACTGAAAAACTAATCTGGCTTGATTCCCAGAAGGGAAAAGTAGCTCCAGTTCCTTCAGTAGCATCGAGAAGGGACCATCTGTCAGTAGCTGTATGCAAATTTTAATACCACTTATAGATATTTGAAGGGCTTAAAGATGTATGCAGTGCATGGCATTTATTAAGAAAACAAGTCAATAAAATTTACCAATTGGGATGCCTATTAGTATTCTTCTACTGCAATGCTGAACATTTTCCAGCTGCTGTAGATACTAGTGACAGGCTTGAAGTAACAAGTGTTTATCTTCCAACAGACTGAAGCAGCTGCAAGACTGACAGAGCTGGAGAGACTGCTGGATGAACATGACCAGATCATCCGGGAGCTGAAGCGTTCAGAGAGTGACAGCGGGTGCATTAATTACGCTGGAGTCACCTCAACACCCTCATCAGCTGCTCCACTAGCTATGCTGCCCATTACAGTGACTCCTCCTACCACCTCCCGCACAGCACCCACCTCTCCGCTCTGCTCCCAGCCTCGCTCACACCACCCGCCTACTTGGAAAGTAGATCCTAAAGACCTAAACTGAAGCAGCTGCAACAGATGAGGGTTATCTCGCAGGAGGCCTGCAGGAATGGGGGTGGTAGTGGTAATGAATCAAATGTTGAAAAAATCCTACTCTATGAAATTGATGGAGCATATAATGCTATTTATCAAGGCAGTCAACAGCAAGATGAGGGTAATGAGTGTGCTGGGTTGAATTTTATTTTTTTGTGTTCATGAATATTATTTGTGCTATTTCCAAAGGTTGCCACCCACTACAGTCCTGGCCAGGTCTTCTGTTTTAGGCCTACTTTTAAAATTATAAAATTAGGATATTTAATAAATTAATATACAAATACAGTATTTACTCTGACCAAAATGTGAGAACCTTCAAAGTCATTGTCTCCACCTGACCCTCCCTAAGGCTGGCCTAAAGAGTTAATATGAAAACGTAAAATAAGCATGAGCTGTATGCATTTTAACTAAATATTTACTGTACCGTAAAAGCACCAGATGAGCTGTATACATAGCCACTACTGTATTTGTAAGGGTGCTTTGAACAAAGATTGTATTTGGGCCATCCTCGTCATTTTGCATAACAGTGTTTGTTTTCCAACAAATTAGGCCAAGACTCTATCATGTTTACCCTGCAGTCCTTACCATATTGTAATGTAGTCCCATTTTAAGTAATTAATTATGACATCCATTGTGGTCGAATTTAGTAAATCTAGTTTAATTAATGTAAGATTAAAATACATTAACCCACGAGGGGAGTAACAGATCTCATCATTGATGAGTTTAGTAGTTATAGCAGTGTAGCACGTTCAGAAATACAGTACACTAATGATATGCGTTAGAAAATGAACAGTGTTATGAGGGCCATTTACAGCAATGTAATGATAAGGAGACTGAAGGACCCAGAAATGTCCAACATATAATGGTGCTGGGAAAATATTTATTGTCTCCAACAGTTTCCATTTAGGTTTCTGCAAACATTTTAAGTATTTACATATTTGCAATAATTTATACATCTAAAACATAAATGTGCATTGGTTGGGTTAGCTGGTACTGAACCACAGTTTTTATATGAATATATTGTACTGAATAATCTATCCCAGGTTTAACGATCATGTATGACGAATTACTTAGCAGTATACTGCCTATGGCATTACATTGATTACCTCATATATATATATATATATATATATATATATATATATATATATATATATATATATATATATATATATATATATATATTTATTTATTCTCAACGCGCGTACTGTACAATACACGTCACCGTTGAACAGTATTTTGTATCACAGCTGGAGATAAATGATGTTAAGCTACATGAAAGAAAAAGACAGTTGCAGAAAGGACCTTGATGTAGATTTTTGCTTGTGGATAGACTTCTTCAGTCTGTCCACAGGCAAGTCTCAATGAAGTTCGTCTTTGCAAATGTCATTCGTCATTTGATTACAGCTGTTTATGCTGAATACCATAAGTGTTGAAATGCACTACAGAACACGTGAAATACCATATCATACTGCACAGTTATCAAGCACAGTAATTGTACATGTTTTGCACTGCAGGGCTCGCAGGATAGTACTAGTTATCGAGCACAGCACCTCAGAAGCACAATTTTGGCACTGACCAGCACTCTTGTCACAGCACTAAATCCACTCAAGATTTTCAAACAAAAATTTATTTTAGTGCACCATCAAAATAGCAGCCACTTTTTTCACAGAACTACAACTTGCTGGATCACAGCCTAGCACAAAGCACTATGTAGCTCCAGAATTTAGCAATAACGTACTGCACAGTAAAACGAAAAGCACTGAGACACTGTAGCACAAAGCACAGTAGTACATGTGCAGCACTTGCAGCATAGTATCATAATTCTGCAGCACAAGGCACCATATACAAAAGCTTGCAGTACAGCACAGTGCACAGTATTAGCTGTACAAGTGTGCAGCACTAAGTGTAGCGAAGCAGTATACGTGTGCAGCACTACAGCACATTGCACAGTAGAAATATGTGTGAACAGCACATAAACATTGAAGCACCAAAGAGATTTAGCTTGCTGCCTATGCACAAACAGTGGAAGAGCACAGCACGCTGCACTGCACCATGCACCACTGTATTACACTACAGCACATGATGGTATCAACAGTTGCACAGGGAGCTTTATAGCAGTGCCAGCAATAGTTGCACAGGACAGGGCACAATATAGCACAGTATTAGCTATCCCTATTTCAAATAGGTAATATTGGTACTTAATGTCCAACATGCAAAATTTGAATTAAAGTTACTAGAGAGCATACATATCAATATTTAAGGGCTTTATGACCCTGATGGGTTTACCCCTTAAATTGACGATTATTTATTATTATTATATTTACATTTAAGGATGCGTGTTACATACAGGATTTTTTTTTTAACATTAAAGTTAAGTTATGCCATGTCCTGACCAACCTGTCCTAGTTTTTAATTTTAAAAGTAAAACATTGTGTATGAAGTGCATCCTTAATGTACTGTAAGAATATTAAAGTATGCTCTCTTGTAGTTATTAACCAAGTTTTATTTATGGACACACTGAGCCAATATAACATAAGAGATTGTGGACAAATTAGCACTACCACATCAAGATAGCATCACTGCACTTTTGTACTTATGAGCACCTGAGCACACTCGACACTTTGAACACGCATGACTTCATGAAATGGCAGAATACGCTGATTCTCTCGCACTTCCACACAGTATCAAACTGAAACCTTAGGGAAAACATCACTCCATAATGTAATGGTGGTTACTATTGTACTTTACCTGCAGTAAAGTAAATTAGCTCTATCTGTAGTAGAGAGTTCATCAAACTGAAGTTATCCATATATGAGAAAGGGAAGCATAACATGAAGTTGCAGAGTTAGGCCACAAACAGAATATCTAACAGCTTTAACAACTGTAGTGCAATTGTAGAAACAGTGATAGGAACCACCACAGTATATATGATTACTGTAATCGGTACCCAAACAAAACACAATAAGCAACTAGCAATATCACAATAATGAGTAACAAAGACACACAAACCATAACTTAGCAACTTGGTATCATACAATAGTTGGTCTACAAATACACATCATAACTTTCCAAAGAGTAAATTTAAATTTATATTCTAAATAATCAGAGCATAGAAACCCCTTTTAAATCATTCCTATATGCTTAAAACATGCTGGTAAAGTAGACTTTTAAAGTATCCCCAAAAAGTCGAGATCCTTTTCTCATGGGTATAAAAAAAATTCTGAAATAGTCCTACATGCATAATATATTAAGTACACAGATTAAATATAGGTTCATCACATACCAGCGTATAATTAAAGCTCTCACGAATTGTATAAAAAAATTATATATACAGTGTGTGTGTGTGTGTGTGTGTATATAATATATATATATATATATATATATATATATAATTATATATATATATATATATATATATATATATATATATATATATATATATACACACACACACAGTGCACCCCCGCTTAACGATCACCTCCCAATGCGACCAGTTATGTAAGTGTATTTATGTAAGTGCGTTTGTACGTGTATGTTTGGGGGTCTGAAATGGACTAATCTACTTCACAATATTTCTTATGGGAACAAATTCGGTCAGTACTGGCACCTGAACATACTTCTGTAATTAAAAAATATCGTTAACCGGGGGTCCACTGTGTGTGTATATATATATATATATATATATATTGTATAATATATATGTATATAATATATATATATATATATATATATATATATATATATATATATATATAATACACACACATACATACATACATATACATACTAATAATATTTATATTTATGTACTACAAACCAGCACGTACTTTTCAAAAAACAAATTAATGTTCAAGATATGCTGAATCAGTCTTGATAAAATCATTCCAGTACCTTCAATGAAAAAAAATCAGCACCCAGAAATCATTCATACTTAATGCCAAGCCCAATATCATTTACGAACTTGAGGAATGTAATACATACAGTAGGTAATACAAATGTGTACAGCTATAGGCAAGGTTTAGTCAACTTTAGTTACGTTAACCAGTTGCTCCCACATATTTTTTTTTACTACAACAAATTTTTGTAAATTAGGGCATCTTCCCAAAGTTTCATCTTCCTGGATCGGGTATAGTGTTTAGTTTCATTATTATTCACCTCATTGGTCATATACACATCTTAACCTTTCCTCAACTTAAACATCACACATTACCCCACCATAAGTCTCATTTCTACATGGTATATTAAGTATTGTAATCATGGTATTTTCCTTAATTTTATTGGGCTTGTATGCCATTTTTACAGTGTATACCATGAGAATGTTCTGCATTTATGTGCAGCAGGTGTCTTTCATATAATATTTCATTTATGGTTTACCTAAGTACCCAGTATATTGGAAGTCTTCTTGTTTTTGTTTTCCTCTGATCAT
This sequence comes from Cherax quadricarinatus, assembly GCF_038502225.1. Lineage (NCBI taxonomy): Eukaryota > Metazoa > Arthropoda > Malacostraca > Decapoda > Parastacidae > Cherax > Cherax quadricarinatus. Next base: position 26,208 of record NW_027197577.1, read on the forward strand.
CCATAATTATACTTTACATTGTAAACTACTGTAGTGACATGCACGAAGTAAATGATAATCTTTATTTGTAAAGTTTTCAAGAGTAAGTATTTTCTGACACTTCACTTACAAATTCATTCATTCTAAATGTGCATGCCAGATACTTTAGAATGTAAAATTAACATAAATTTATGCTACATATTTGGAAAAGTTATGAAGTAATTTTTTTAGCATTGTTAACTTGTTTTATTTAACATCTGATAGCTTTCTTCTGATAAATATTAGTAGCTTGCTTTATTGCACATATGGCATTTGTTTTCTTTTTCTTTTAAGTTTGATTTCACCTAAAATTTGTTTATATACATGTATGCACATAAAAATGAAGCAGCTGACATCTTAAAAAAACAAAAAATGTACAACATTTACAATGCTGTACCTGTATGAAAAAACTTGTTTCCAGCTTTTCAAACACTTTGCAGTGCTGTAAAGCAATCTGGATTGTGTTTGTTGGTGTAAGTACAGTACTGCACTGAAAAATAAAAAGCCACAATATCGTGTTTGGAATAATTCACGAAAGACCTGCACTCGGGAAGGAACCATATGATGACGTTTCAGTCCGTTGTGGACCATTGTCAAGTAACAATGGTCCAGAATGGATAGACATTTTCATAAGGTTCCTCTCCAAAGGAAAGGTTCTTAATGAACAGTATCCTACTAACAAAGATTAAGTAAACAGTTAAATTTACCACTGCCTCAGTGAGAAAGGTTTGGCAAGCAAGGGCCTTGAGATAAAAAGACCAGCTTTAATCATGCCAAAGTTAGAATATACTGTAGTACTGCACTCCAATATCAAGGACTGAACTGAAATGAGACATGTATGCATAAATATGCTTTATTGAGCAAAAGTTTGAACATGAAAGACAATATCCTTACACTGTGTATGTGTAATAATTGTCTGTATTTTATCACTTCTTAACAAAGGACTGTACTTCAGCACTAATGTTAGTTATGCTGTCTAAACATGTTAAGTCTTCAACACTCATTTGTCGAGTTCATATTTAGATATGTAAATCAGTGTGGATTGGAGAAAGTGTTGACAGTGGAGTTAATTGCAATGGCAAATACTTTGATGTATATTAATTGTAGGCTGCTTTATAATGGACATGACAAATTTTGTAAGGAAATTAAAAAGTCGAATGAATACTGTATGTACCGTGAATGATACCAATGCACAAGAAAATATTGAAATACCTATTTTATCTTGCCTAATTGATGAGGCTTTTCTTTTAGATTTCATTATTTTTGACTTTAAAACATAGAAACATGATAGATCATTCCATATTTGTCAAATGTCTGCTCTTTCAGGGTGACTGATATTTGTGTATTTTCATTTAGTCTTTATTAAGAATTCCCTTCTTACACTTGTTAGCACTTGGATATACATAGTATATTATAATATGTAGCATGAACTAAAACAATTGTTAGTGTAGCCTACACAGTATCTATATTAATGTGTATGATACAAAATATAATCATTTGATGAAAGTGAAATACAATGATGGAAATTACAGTACCGTAGACCATCATTGGCTATACCATATATGTAACTGTGATGGAGTGAATTTACTATATACAAAATAGAGCATTTAAATTGTTAAAATGTTTTGCAATTTTTGACTCTGCCCACAATGGTCAAGACATTTTAAGAGTAAAATAGACATCTTGTCCCATACAGAATTCTGCAAACTTCGTTAAGATAGCAAGTTGCCACCAGTTATCAAGTCTGATTTTGACAATCTTGTGTGGTTACACCATAATTTTTTAGGTAAAAGGACGCGAGTGCAACTAATGTGACATTTTATTGTGGCAGTTTCGCTCTCTAGGAGCTTCATCAAGCCGTTTGTGGCAATGTTTCGCTCCTGGAGAGCGAAACGTTTTATTGTCGCTAATGTGACAATAAAATGACACATTAGTTGCACTTGTCCTTTTACCTAACATAGTTGGTAATTCTACCACCATTAACAAATTTTTTTTTTTTTTTTTTTTTTACCTGTGGTTGGATATTTATAATGGAAACTCGTTGAAATGTAGTCTTATTCGAAACAAGTCACAGAGTGAGTGGAATAGTTTGCAAATAACCCAAAAATTGGAGATAAACAGGTTAGACAAGATTCTGGACCATTAGCCCTTGTATTATTTACATTCTAGAAGGAAATACGTCCACCAGTTCATCTATTCACTTAGTAACAATTAGATGCTAGATGTTAGGTTGCTTTCATACAAGTAAAATTACAAAGAATCAAAGGAATTTTTATTTTTCTTAAACTGTATATTTAAATTACATTTAGAATGCATTATTATTATAATCAAAACTAAGTGCTAAACCCACAAGGTCATACAGCGCTGCTTTAGAATGCATTAAAATACAAAAATTTAAATAATTTCCTTGAGACCTTGTTACCACTGTTGGGCTGAGCTAGAAATCCACTAGGTTTGTGTAACAAAACTTTCTCAATTTAATTTTAGACTCTTAGATACTGTATATGATGGGTCTGGCACCTCAGTAGCTGTGGTTTAGAGTAGCCCATAAGGAGGTTGTGACAGCTGATAGTTTTATACATATGTGGAATTCACTTTCCCATATAGTATGCAGTCATATCCAAATGTTGATGTACTCTAGATGTTGCTGGCATATGTACAGGGTCTATAATGGTTGATAGTCCTTACTACAGTGTACACCTCAATATATCATACTGTATGACATATCCCTCATATTTCTTAAAAGTATGAAAGTTGCATATCAAAATAGTTTACTAAATTTTTACTCAGGTCCCTGACCCTTTTTAAATCAGTGACAACTGAAGGACCCACTAACACTGAAATATGTACAGTATGACAAATAAGGGACTTGTACACACTTTTTGTGAATCCCATTATCATTTGAAGAGCTGTCCCTTTGTTTAGTGTTAAAGTAAAAGGTCAAGTATGCCGTTGTAAAGGGCAAAATCTGGATTCTTTGTGGTATAAGTGTTATACTTTACAAGCAATATTTTTCCTTCTGAATTTCCTGCACTGCATAAATAATGGGATTAAAATTACATATAATTTATGTAAATCCCATTTATTTCATGCCAATTTTGTTTGAAATTAAAATGTACAATTTGTTCATGACATCCAAAGACAGGAAAGAATAACATTTAGTATGGCTCATCACAAATGAGCTAACATCTTTGTGTACACTGGTATCGTTAAAAATATTCATGTGCTCTTATACAATGTTGTCATATGTTTGTACCAGCTATGTAAATGAAAGCTAAATCTTGTTAATTCTAATATTTTAACAAGTTCACATATCAAACTGAGATGTCACACATTAGGAAAGTGCTTGTGGATTGATAACTACACTAACTAGACTTGATTCTTCTCTACAGTGTACATTAACAAGCTTTAGCAGTATGAAAATGTACTTCTTTCAAGTTCAGATAATGTAGTATGAAGAAATGTTTGATCTTCTATAGGTAAAAATTTAATGCTAAATTAAGCATGTTATTCATGTATGTATTTCCAATTAGTTTAGATCTTCCAAGTGAAAGACATATATGTATAAAATGTAAATTAATAAATTGTACTTATGTTTAAATTCTACTTTTTCCCTTCCATTAAGATGATTGACAGTCTTGAGGGTATGAACATTTATGCTCAAGTATGGAAGGCATAAATGTTGTACTGTACGGAATTAATGGAAACAAATGTCATAATAATGCTTAATCAAACATAAAATGTACGAGGGACTAACAAATGTGTTACATATTTTCCACGATCAAGATTGTTTTAATTTTTAGTTTTGCTTTGAATGTAGGTAAAGCATTGGGTATACTATAGTCCAGTATATCCTTTTGTGTATACTGGACTGTAGTATACTTGCATAATTAGCAGTCAGACTGGTGCTTAACATGACTAAGCAGAGCAGGTTAACTTTTAAATTTGCAAAATGTGACAAATCCATACAGATAATGCAATCAGTTTTGCAGTGCTTCATAGATAAAGGAATTAGTGTAAAAGGTGAACAAGCTAACAAGTACTGAAAGTGGGTACAAGTCACTTTCACTCTAAAAGCACAAATAAATGTGCTTTGCCTTTCAACACCAAATGTAGGGTTTTCCAAAAAGGAGAGTAGGCAAAGTGAGGGCATCCAGGTACTGAAAAAGACAGGAAATAAATTCTACATCATTTGATTCTTTGTATCATTTATCAAAGAGGATGTTGAACTGTCACAAAGACCTGACAAATTAGAGGCACTGGCACCTCTCCACACAATAGCTATTTGAGTCTTGTGTAATCAAGTTTTTAACTACCGGGAATCATTAAAAGCCTGAATACCTGGGAGGCATTCAGGTTTGATCCAAGGGAAGAATAAGTCTAGTTTCTTGGATCAAGACTCCCTCATTAAAATCAAGGCACCTTCCTTGAGGGGTGCATGGCCAAAAAGTTGTGTAAGAATCATTTCCTGAACTCAACAGAGATGAAAACGTTAGTTTAAACTACTCAGTGCAGGTAGACAATGGAGTCTTTTTCTTTTTACAGCATTCCACCCACAAGTGGGCTTCGAAAAAAATTAAAACTTATACTGGGCATCCAGGGTGTGTGGTCAGGTGTAGCTTTAAAAATGGGCTTGACAAATACGGTATATTAGTGAGAAGGGTTGGATGTCAGTAGGACTAGTTTGTATGTATAAACGACCTACTGGTTCATGCTAAGTTTTCTTTGTTCTAAGAGGGAACAAAGGAAGGTTAGCGTGGGCCAGTAGGCCTCTTGCAGTGCAACTACTTGTACAGTAAACCTTCAATATAATGGACTAATAGGAGGGATTATCTGAGTGGCCATTAAATCAAACTTAGAAAAGAGCAAGAACAGCCCTTAAGTACAATATTGTACACCTAATATAGTACTGCATATGCAATTTACCATTATATTGTAATAAACATACCCATTATTTAAAAAGTTACATCTGACCACCCACCCTGAATGCCCAGTATAAACTGCAGTTTTTCCTCAATGTTTTGTTTACTTGATAAAGTACCAAAAAAAAAAAAAAAAAAAAAAAAAAAAAAAAAAAAAAAAAAAAAAAAAACAAAAAAAAAAAAAAAAAAGCCTTCACTCCATCAAGGGTCTATTTACTATCTGTCAGTTTTATTTTATTTTTTTTTTTCAACAAGTCGGCCGTCTCCCACCGAGCCTTGGATAATTTAATAAACTGTAGTTTGATCAATAACAACTTGGTATTCTTTACCTTAACCCTTTCAGGGTTTCGGCCGTACTAGTACGGCTTACGCACCAGGGTTTTTGACGTACTAGTACGCCTAAATTCTAGCGCCCTCAAATCTAGTGAGAGAAAGCTGGTAGGCCTACATATGAAAGAATGGGTCTATGTGGTCAGTATGCGCAGTATAAAAAAAAATCCTGCAGCACCACACAGTGCGTAATGAGAAAAAAAAACTTTGACCGTGTTTTTGGATTAAAACAACGACTTTGCACTGTATTTTCATATGGTATTTATTGTTGTATTCTAGTTTTCCTGGTCTCATTTTATAGAACAGAAGACATATTACAGAAACTGAGATGATTTTGACTGATTTTACAATGAAATGTACCTTGAAATTGAGCTCAAAGTAGCAGAAATGTTCGATTTTTACCAAAGTTCAAAAGTAAACAAATCATGCTAAGCGTCCAATACACGTCAACTGGTGAGTCTAATATTCTTTCACAAGTGCGCCTATATTATTTATACCATTTTTACACTAATGCAGTAGTCTGTATAACAGTAAATCTTCTATTTTTTTGCGAGAATAAAAATTCAAAGTGGAAAGCAAAAGAATGTAAGAGGGGCGTGGGGACGTGACTAATGAACAGAGGAAATGTTATTTTAGTGCCAGGAATGTCTTTCTTGTTTATTCTGGACCCTATTTGGAAATTGGCATCTTTTGAAATTTGTGTGAAATTGGCAAAATTGCTAAATTCTGACCACTGTACTGGATAGTTGAAATTGGTAAATGGGTGGTTTCTTGTACTCATTCAATAGAAAAAATGGAGTTCTAGCGAAATAGTTATGATTTTTGTCGACTAGTACGCTGGAATTGGCCGAAAATAGGGCTCAAAATGGGCAAAATCGCCGATGTGTAAGCATCGTCGAGACCACTAACTTTGCGAGAGCATAATTCTGTAAGTTTTCCATCAAATTTCATACTTTTGGTGTTATTGTGATCGGGAAAAGATTCTCTATCTTTTCATAAGAATTTTTTTTTTTTTTTTTTTTTTTTGAAATTTGGGCAACCCTGAGGACAAGTCTGGGAGAGGGCCTGGGGACCCTGTAAGGGTTAAATTAATGACATTGCCAGTGATTCTGAATACTTCAGAACAAAACCGTAATCAAGTCTGAAATTGCTCATCCCCTTAAGAGAGTGATAGGACCTGAACCATATAATGTGCAGAGGAGTCTGCAATTTCATTACCCTGAACACCAAAATGACCAGAGACCCAGCAAGAGAAAATGTCTAAGCTTGTTGAAGATGCCACATAGCCAGTGTTGAATGGAGAGAACAATGGGGTGTGAGGAGTCAAAGTTTAGAAGACCATGTAATGCACAATGAATCAGAGACTACAATGGGAAGAGAAACAATGTGGATAACAGCTGAAAGAAGTGCTTATAATTATGCCTTTAATCCTTAAACTGTCCAGACGTAGATCTACGTTTTTTTCAACATTTGAAAGTATGTAAAAAAAGTAGATCTTTTTTTTTCTTTTTTACATTTGAAAACGTGTAAAAAACTTTGATCTATGTTTTTTTTTGTTATGTTTGAAAATGTGTAAAAAAAAACGTAGATCTACTTTTGGAGCCCTACGCATGTGAATGTAGATCTGCCTGGACAGTTTAAGGGTTAATATACAGCCTCTCCTCACTTAACGACAGAGTTCCGTTCCTAAGACCATGTCGGTAAATAAATTCATCACTAAGTGAGGAGTATACTATAATGGTAGTGAGTTTGTGTTTACCATCTTTGATATTGTTTTAATGTCACCTTTGCACCATTTATAACATTTCTGGTATATTCTTAAATGTTTATAGAGCAGTGTACTACTATATATTGTAATAAACAGAATAGAGGAAATGAACTCTAATATACATTATTCAGGTATGCATACTGGTCAGAGAGCCTGTCATAAGTCCGAGGCATCAGTAAACAAGTACGTCGCTAAGTGAGGAGAGGCTATATTAATATCTGGTAAAAGTCCTTTTATCACATCTTCCAGAAAAACTTGTATCCTACAACAGAGGGTGTAAAGCCATAGTGTACACAGCAGTAACATGTAAATGCAACTGAAAATCCTCAGAAAATAGGGAGAACATGTCCACAGAAGAAAATACAAAACTTCGGAAAGAGAGGGAAAGCAAGACAAATTTGAATCATCCATACCTCCTAAGCTGGAAGAGACAAAGAAACAAACAGCAAGCAGAAAAGGGAGTCAGATTGAGGGAAGTAAATAGTTTGTTGAGAACCGTCCCGAATATGAATCAAGCACTTCCTTCATTCACAGCACCTTTTGTTAAAGTCCATATTGTCTGGATTCCATAACACAAAGGAAATAAATAAATAAGATTATGGTGACTGTGGGTTGCATGCTGAAATATGCAAGCTCTTTATAAAGTAGATTCACAATAAGAATAAAAAGTCACAATATCATGATGAAGAGATAACCTGCACTTACTATTACTTTATTATTACATTCAAAACTATGTGCTAAACCCACAAGGGTTATACAGACCACTACTACTACTACTGTTACTATTAACCACCATTCCATCCTATCATGTTTCTTGGATGTCTGCTTTTTCTCAGTTGTGACTTGATAAAAGGTCCAGGACAAACCAAAACATTGTCATTAGCTTTGTAAGTGCAGGTTATTTGTGATCATTAATTTTACAGCAATTGATCATTTTGGTATCCAGTATTATCTGGCAACTTTTTTTTTTGTACATAGTCTAAAATAGCAGTGGAAAAGGAATGAAACAATAGGGACTATATTATTATTATAATCAAAAAGAAGCGCTAAGCCACAAGGGCTATACAGCAATAGGGACTATAAAAAAAAAAAAAAAAGATACAGTCATACCATAAAATCCAGCTCACCCTTTCCTCAGTGTTGAATAATTGATGGAATCTCTCTTACACTGCTGTTACAAATGACTACTTTTCAATTACCTTAACTACTAAGTCACCCAACAAATACACTTTCATCAGGCATGACAGTGCTACACTATTTATACAAACAAAAGTAAATAAGGTTAAGTGTAACCTGATTTCCTGATGATGTTCCAGGGAAAATAAATTCTGCAGCATAATATAAAAGTGTAGAATGATCATGTATGGCCAATGGTTCTTCACTATCACTGGGACTCTGTCTCAGACTCAATCTCTGCCACAGTGGTGGAGACTTTCTTCTTTTTTGCAGATAACTTTCTTTTTTTCTTTGATTTTAGCTTTTCCCATTCTCTTCGATGTAGTGTGTACAGGCGCATAGCAGCTTGTGCATCTTGAATCTGCAAAGACAGAGATTATTATGATTAGGTATAAAACAGTCTACAGTACATTGTCTATGAAATTTACTGAAACTGAAAACCTTTAAATTCCTACGTTCAGTAAACCTTCAAATACAAAATTATATATTTTAGAGAATACCTAGCAAAATAAAAAAAAAAATTTTATGTTCATATGATTTTTTATGCAAAGAAAAATGTTTATTCATACGTATAATACAGTGGACTGCAAAAGATACACAAACCAGTTTTATTTACTTATAAAGAATATGTCTATCTAACTTGGAAAGAATTAATAACATCACAAAATAAGAAACAAAAAAAAGCTTACCGAATTGTGCTCGCCACTCTGGATTTGAACACCCATAATTTTTTGTGTCAGCTTCTTCAGACTTGGAATCGCTCCACCAAACAGCCGACGAAAACCTTTGTATCTATAAAAAGACAAAATAAAATTCAAATAAGTTTCCTTCATTTCTTCCTATAGCTATCCTACTCATCATCATCTGTTCCTTTGTCTTTCTCCGATTATCCTCCTCCTCTTATATAATCATCATCTCTTTTTGTTTTCTACTCCTCCACTTCTCGTCATCAACTTTTCTTCCTATTCATGATATTCTATCGTCCTTTTCCTCATTCTCTCATTCCTATTTTCCTCTTCTCCTTCTCATCTCATTTTTCTCTGTCTCCTCCCTTTTATTCTCCTTTCCCTTTTTTTCCCTCATGTATTCCTTCTCCCATGTCCTCCTTTTAATATCTCTACTCTTCTTTCTCCTTCTCCTCCTCCTCCTCCTCTTCTTCCCTTCCATCCTTCTACAAACAACCATCTCTTCCTTTCTTCTCAGCACCCTCCTCTCTCTCATATCTTCTTCACCGTTCACTATAATTGCTGAGGTACAATTTATTACATATAGCAGTGTAAATAAAAAAGTGAAAATATATATTACCCAAGTAAATCTGGTTACCACAACATTAATGAAGCAGCTACTTCATGGTCATAATAAATGTTTGTTAAACAATATTAGCAAACTTGAAATGGCAAACAAGGCAATGCTTTTTTTTTTTTTCATTTGGCCCTCTCTACTACTACTGAATTTCATATGGTTAGAGAAACATCAGCAAACACTCAGGACATTTTATTTGGGAAACATTTTAGTCCTGGGGCCTTTTTCACTCCAGATAGAAAAGTTTTCTGCAGTGTTTTCTCACATGTCTTCAACCAAATGAGATGTGGTGGTAGAGAGGGTTAAAGAAAAATGCTAAATGATAGTTTGTACATATGGAGAGAATGGTGAATGACAGCAATTAGCATTCTGGAAAAGAAACATACAAGACTTACACAGGAAAATCTCATGAGGTCATGTGTGGTGCAGAACAAACTAAAAGGTTCTCTTTTTGCATCCACAGCTACCTTGATGCATTTCTAGTGTGGCTGCTTGCTGGACAAGCAATAATCTATGAAGGAATTTAGGGAAACCAGCTAAATACAAGTGGATTTTGGATGCTGAGAAAGTAAAGTGCCTGTTTTATGGGTCAGTAAGTGCTGCTTTAAGGGTCAGTAAAGTACTGTATCATGGTGTCTGCTCCCTCTTGAGAGGTCACCTAGAATACTAGTTAACTGTAAGCAGCATACCTTGATGTATCTCTAATGTCTGACCATGGATGAGAGAGAAAAAGGACCTTCAGGTCATTTCTCACAGCATGGCCCACCAATATTCGTCCTGCAAGCAATTCAGACACCTCCTTTTGCACTGTTGAAAACTCAACACCTGAAAATAATTGCACACTAGTAAAATGTATATTCTCTAAGATAAAAAATTATATAATTTGCATCATAATACTAATCCTTAACACAGAATACACAATGAAGAGAAAAACCAACCAAACTATAACATCCACAATCAACCTTCAAAATACAAACATGGCACTTTTTAACTCAAAAGACTCAAATTCAGTTTCTAATTTCCCTTCAGAGATTATCGTGCTCACATTCCAACAGCATATCAAATTTCCATATACACTTGCCAATACTGACTTCAATTATTATTTTTTTTTTTAACACGCTGGCTATCTCCCACCAAGGCAGGGTGACCGAAAAAAGAAATGCTTTCACCATCATTCACACTATTATTGTCTTGGCAGAGGTGTGCAGATATGACAGTATAGATGTCCCTCCAAACAGCAGGCACTGTACTTCCCACCTCCAGGACTCCAGTCCGGCTAACCGGTTTCCCTGAATCCTTTCACAAAATATTACCTTGCTCACACTCCAACAGCTCATCAGGTCCCAAAAACCATGTGTCTCCACTTAATCCTATGTAACACACTCACACATGCCTGGTGTATGTCCAAGCCCCTTGCACACAAAACCTCCTTTATCCCCTCCCTCCATCCTTTCCTAGGACAACCCCCATCCTGCCTCTGCTCAACTACAGATTTATACACCCTCCAAGTCATCCTACTTTGCTCCATCCTCTTTAAATGACCAAACCACCTCAACAACCCCTCCTCACGGGTTAAAAAGTGAAACCGGAAGAATTTATTTAAAGTTCAACACAAAATATTCTGCTAATCAATTGGTTTAAGGAAATATCAATAATTCATCCTAATACAAGGTATATTTAGATTAAAATGATACCAAACATGCAAGGGCTTGAAGAATCTGGGTTTTTACTATTAAAACAAATCAATATATTCCCTGAAATATACATCTCATGATAGGACACACTATGATGACAATCATTAAGCCAAAGGTAGACTTTAAGGAGAGAGAGAAAATATAACTAACCTCCTTCTAAATCAGACAGCCGTATTCCAGATACCTTTGTTCGGAAATCTACAACCTCTTCTGTGGGTTTGACAAATTTGTCATATAGCACTTTACCAAAGTGGTTGACAATTGTTACCCTTGCTAATATGGACTCCTGACCATTCATTCCAACGCCCACCATCTCACAGTCCATAGCAACTGCTTTTGTAATACTGAAGAAAAAATATATGAAATTAAAATAAAAAACAAAGTGAACACCAAAAAAAAAAAAAAAAAAAAACAATCAACAAAAAGCAAAGACTGTAATGTAACATGATGCATATACGAAGAAAGAATCAAATTTCATGAAGCAAAAATACCAATCTCTCAACCAGTCATACAGTATTAATTATAAAGCACCATAAAATCTGTAACAGCAAAATATATAACATACCCTTCAAAACATTTAGTTTTCACAAGAGCCGTGGCTGTTTCAACATCATCCATCTTCTCGTTAGCTTTTCTTTGGCAATTTTCCATTTCACTCTCTTCCTCTGGTTCTCCAAGAAGTATTGGATCAATATTATCAAACCAGATATCCATCTTTTTCTCTGTCTTTGTTTTCTCAGCTTGTTTCCTTTTCTTATCAATTACAGGCTTGCTCTCTTTAATTTTCTCATTGTATTTCCTAATACTGTCATTTCTATTACACTTTTTACTTTTGTATTCACTGACTTTGTCTTCTCCACTGCAGATTTTTCCATGAGTTTGGTTTTCCTTTTCTTTATCAATAATCTGAAATGAATATCAATGGTACATTAACTTAACAAAACTTTATATTTCAAGGAAAGGTAATATGTACCTCCCTCTTCACTAATAAAGTAGGGCGTTTTGCTTTACAGAGTTCCGCTAATACGGACATTTCAAATTATGATCAAAACTCGTTATATGGCTCCCCCCACTTGACTTTATAATACAGTCACCGCGCCCCACCCAGTTTGTTTACATTCTCCGTGAGCTCCTCATCTCTCCATTATGTTTGGAAACTTTCCAAAATTTCAAGTGTTTTAAAATGATTTCATATTTTATATATAATCTGATCATTATACTTATGTGTACCTGTACCTAAGTAAACTTACATACTGTGCTGGTGTGCAGGTACTACACATTAAAATTGCTAAGAGTGTCTTATGTCTCGAGAATGCCATATTAATAATGATGATGATAATAATAATACTCACTTGGTGGCACACAGATATCTACCCACTACCAGGATACATAGCAATCCACAACTGCAGACCATACCAAGTTGGGGGTGGTATTGCAATCTATTACTCTAACCAACTATCTTGTATTAGCATCACTTGCTTTAGTGATGAATATGGGGAATACATTTTTGCTAATTTTACTGTAAAAAACCTTAAGACGCCTATAACAATCGGTGCCATTTACCGGATATCCCACACAAACATCCCAAATTTCAGTGAGAATCTAAAGGGACTAATAACAAACAGACAAATGAACAAACACCACCTTCTCTTAGCTGGAGACTTCAGTATCAACCTTGGCCTACCAGATGATCAGCCTGTAACTAATTTCATCAACAATATGAACAACACACTTCTCATACCGACAATAACTAAACCAACCAGGCTGACTGAGACAAGTGCAACCATAATAGACCACATATGGATCAATATACTAGCCCCCCTTAAATCAGGAATAATCACAGACAGCACTACAGACCACTACCCAACCTTCCTCTTAACAAACATTAGTAAGCCACCACTCGAATACAACAAAGTTTCATTTAGACTCCATGAAGAGGCCTCAATAAGGAATTTCACAGCAGACCTAGAGACTGTTGACTGGCCTACAGAATTCTCCAATGCCAATGGTCATTCATTCATTCATTCATTAGAGATTCGCCGGTACTTCCGGCCCGGGTCTTCTCCATATGGTGACCCGGCTTATGCCAATGGTATTGACGATTGGACAGACATTTTTCTTAACAAAATACTTAGACTATACAACAAACATTGTCCTATAAAAACGAAACAGATCATGAATAAATGGCTCGGTTGCCCATGGCTAACCAGCAGCATTCTGAAATCCATTGATAAGAAACCCCAATATGAAAAGCAATATTATAGACAGGGCTTAATACACAAAGATATTCATAAACAATATTCATCAGTTCTCACCAAATTAATAAAGAAAACCAAACAACTGTACTACTCCAGCAGATTCACTGACACAAGAGGAGATATAAAAAAGACCTGGAAAACACTTTCCCAGATTCTGGGGACCCACAAACTGAAAAAAAAAAAAAAACAAGAATATTGTCCTAACTAAAACTAATGAAACACAACTACATCCCACTGATACAGCTAACAAGATAAACGACTTCTTCTCAAACATAGGATCTAAACTCGCCAGTAAAATCCCACGTACCAACGCCCGTGCCGGGGACTACCTAGATGGGAATTTCCCAAATTCCTTCTATCTTGTACCAACTGACCCCACGGAAGTCACCGCGATTATAAAGTCACTCAAAAATAACTCAGGGAATCTGTCTTACGTCCCACCATTATTGTACAAGCGAGTGGCCCATGTCCTTTCACGTGCTATTACATTACTTTTTAACAAGTCACTAGAAACTAGCACTTTCCTGACACTACTTAAGACAGCATGGGTTACACCAATACATAAAGGTGGTGACCCTACAGATGTAAACAACTAATAGGTATCAGTATTATTATTATCACACCGGCCGATTCCCACCAAGGCAGGGTGGCCCGAAAAAGAAAAACTTTCACCATCATTCACTCCATCACTGTCTTGCCAGAAGGGTGCTTTACACTACAGTTTTTAAACTGCAACATTAACACCCCTCCTTCAGAGTGCAGGCACTGTACTTCCCATCTCCAGGACTCAAGTCCGGCCTGCCGGTTTCCCTGAATCCCTTCATAAATGTTACTTTGCTCACACTCCAACAGCACGTCAAGTATTAAAAACCATTTGTCTCCATTCACTCCTATCAAACACGCTCACGCATGCCTGCTGGAAGTCCAAGCCCCTCGCACACAAAACCTCCTTTACCCCCTCCCTCCAACCCTTCCTAGGCCGACCCCTACCCCGCCTTCCTTCCACTACAGACTGATACACTCTTGAAGTCATTCTGTTTCGCTCCATTCTCTCTACATGTCCGAACCACCTCAACAACCCTTCCTCAGCCCTCTGGACAACAGTTTTGGTAATCCCGCACCTCCTCCTAACTTCCAAACTACGAATTCTCTGCATTATATTCACACCACACATTGCCCTCAGACATGACATCTCCACTGCCTCCAGCCTTCTCCTCGCTGCAACATTCATCACCCACGCTTCACACCCATATAAGAGCGTTGGTAAAACTATACTCTCATACATTCCCCTCTTTGCCTCCAAGGACAAAGTTCTTTGTCTCCACAGACTCCTAAGTGCACCACTCACTCTTTTTCCCTCATCAATTCTATGATTCACCTCATCTTTCATAGACCCATCCGCTGACACGTCCACTCCCAAATATCTGAATACGTTCACCTCCTCCATACTCTCTCCCTCCAATCTGATATTCAATCTTTCATCACCCAATCTTTTTGTTATCCTCATAACCTTACTCTTTCCTGTATGTCGCCATTAAAGACAGCCTTATCAACACAGCCACTTGATACTGGAGGTCCACAGGGAAGTGTCCTTGGTCCCCTACTCTTCCTCATTTACATCAATGATCTTCAAAACATATCCCAACACCTGAAACCCATTCTCTTTGCTGATGACACGACTTATGTCATCTCCCACCCTAATCTTGCCACCCTCAACACCATTGTCAACGAGGAGCTGCTCAAAATTCTGACTTGGATGACAACCAATAAACTTACACCTAACACTGCCAAAACTTACTACATTATGTTTGGTAGCAGAGCAGGTGTTGAGCAACTTAACATTAAGATCGACAACACTCTAATTGCCAGACATAATAAGGGCAAATTCCTAGGTCTATACCTTGACAACAACCTAAATTTCAGCACCCATATCCAAAACATAACAAAAAAAGAATACAAAACGGCGGGGATCCTCTCTAAGATACGATATTATGTGCCGCAAACTGCCCTTCTCACACTATACCATTCACTCATTTATCCATACCTCACCTATGCTATTTTTGCTTGGGGATCAACTGCAGCAACACACCTAAAGCCAATATTAACCCAACAAAAAGCTGCAGTAAGAATAATCACTAAATCCCATCCCAGGCAACACCCCCTCCCCCCACTCTTCATAGATCTAAACTTACTCCCTGTTCAGAACATCCACACTTACTACTGTGCAATCTATATCTACAGGACCTTAAATTCCAATATTAACCTTGACCTAAAATGCTTTCTTGATAGTTGTGACAGGATCCACAGGCATAACACCAGACACAAACATCTCTATGACATTCCCCGTGTCTGACTAAACCTTTACAATAATTCAACGTGTGTCAAAGGGCCTAAAATCTGGAACACCCTACCTGAAAACTCTAGAACTGCAGACACATTCATTACTTTCAAAACTACAGTTAGAAAACATCTTATCTTCCTGATACACCCCGTCAACTTGCTACATGAAAACCCTCTGGTGGTTCACACTTACACTCACTCACCCTTTGACTATAAACACAGAAATATGAATCTTAATCTTAAAATAATGAATCCTAACTAGTCATAAGTTTGCCTATGATACTCCAATATAGACACTACGTATTGTGCCAAAACAAAAGCATTCACATTGCTAAACTCACAAACTATAATGTAGTCACTTAGCCTTAATACCATAACCTGTAATAATTTAAAGTTAAGAATTAATCTAATTCTGCCCGATATGCCTAGTCATGCTAGGTGTCCTAGTGGCCCCCTCTGTAATTAGAATTTTAAAACATGTAAACCACACAATATCCAAAATCTGTAAACCCTGCATTGTAATCCTTATAGAGAATAAACTTGATTGATTGATTGATTGATTGATTGACTGATTGATTAAATGTCGTATATTACGTTAATATACCCATTTTCATTAATCCATCTACGACATTTTTTCAAAATTATATAATAAACATGCTATGTAACATATAAACATGATAAATACACCCTACAGTAGAATAAATTAACATAATCATAGTTCAACACCAAAGATAATGTGTACACAATAATATTACTGGGGGTAACTGTAGAAAATTATTCCTTTCGTATGCCTTCACTCAGAGCGTCATTTCTTCTAAAAATGGGGTGACACAAGAATGGGAGTGTTGCTCTTTATTAATTCTACAGTATCAACATGGAGACAACTTGTACACAATGTAAAGTGTTTGTACTGTGGTATAATACACATGTGTATGAACCAAAACCAGATGCATTCATCTGTTTACATAACTCCGCTTCTCACCACCCCTCCCCCACCGCTGGTGAGGTGGGGTGGGGGTGGCCTGGCTGGCTACTATACCAACCACACCTGATTTTTTACAATAAATACTACTCATCTCACCCTACATTAAGACTACAAATATTTTAAGGTAAGTAATGAGTGTACTATATGTGTATTTTACTTTTTTATTGTTTTTAATACCTAGTTCTATTGCTAACTTAATATATGTTAGTGTAAACTTGTTAACTAGCATTTATAAGTGGAAAAAAGGTGTTCCACTTTATGGCGGTAGCCTGGAACCTAACCTGCCGTATAAGTGGGGCCCTACTGTACTTCACAGTATTTTATTGTTATTTTTAAGGAGTTAAGATAATTTTACTAAGCTGGGTGAGTGACTAGATTATTGTGCACTCTATGCTCATTCTGAAAGTGGCAGCATGAACCACTATGCCCAGTGGGGGTCTTTATCAGATCTCACTTGGCAGAGTTATGGTACATCACTAAAAACATTTGTCATTAAATATATTACAACTGCTTCATGGATATACATTATTCCTGTCTTCACATCTATCTTATCTCTTAAAAAATTTCATTTCAGTTTTAATGAGCATCTTTACCATTAATAACCTAATCATTACT
This sequence comes from Cherax quadricarinatus, assembly GCF_038502225.1. NCBI lineage: Eukaryota > Metazoa > Arthropoda > Malacostraca > Decapoda > Parastacidae > Cherax > Cherax quadricarinatus. The sequence goes on from NW_027197577.1 coordinate 43,616, forward strand.
CGCTCTTGTGTAAATTGCTATACAGCAAAACCTCAATTTAATGGACTAATTGAGGTTAAAGGATGTCCAGTAATGCAGACTGTCTGGTAAATCTGGAGAGTGAGAATATTTTGCCATGACTGTAACAGTAAACATCAATTCTGTATTATTATAATCATGGGCAAGCGTTAAACCCACAGGGATTATATAGTGCCTGTGGGGGGGGAGGGAATTGGAAGGTATTCAGGCTCAATTCAGGGAACTGGAGCACAGACCCAATTCCCTAGATCAAGAGCCCCTCATCAGCATCGAGAAATCTCCTTTAACCCTTAAACTGTCCAAATGTAGATCTACGTTCACTCGCGTAGAGCTCCGAACATAGATCTACGTTTTTTACACTCTTTCTCAGGGAGAAAATCAAGGTTGGAGCACTACACGTGAAAACGTAGATCTACGTTTGACCAGTTTAACCCTTAAACTGTCCAAATGTAGATCTACGTTTGCGAGCACAGTGCTCCAACTTGATATTCTCTATAAGAAACAATGTAAAAAAAAAACATAGATTTACGTTCGGAGAGGTACACGAACAAACGTAGATCTACGTTTGGATAGTTTAAGGGTTAAGGGTTAAGGGGGGTCCCAATTAATTCTGTAACCAATGGACAATTTTTAAGTGGACAAATTTTATCCACTTCTAAAATCAACCTACCAGCAGATTTTCTCAGTTATTTACGAGGGCCATTAAATCAACACTTTACTCTGTATTTGTATTTGTGACCAATTTTTAGCACTGTTATTAACACTACCTAATTGGTTTTTAAAATTCACTATAAGTATACAGTATGTATTTATGAAAAATACACTCCAATATGTATTTCTCATATGGTAAACCACATCTGTTTATCTCTTGATGAATTAGAAACTGTGAACACTGTATATAATTTCTTTACAAACAAAATCAAGTACAGTTAAAAATCCAAACAAATCTTACCTTAATTAATGTATTATCACATAAAACAAATGTACTGTATAACTTAAACACAATACCATGAACTTTCAATTTAATGGATGAATGGGGGAAGCGTCCATTAAAGCCGACTGCACTACAAATTATAAGAACATTTTTATGGATCATAAAAATAACAAACAATTCAGAATCTGACAGACTCTGTCCAGTGCTTCCAAATGTTGTCTGGCCAGATTTAGACCATTAAATTCAAAATCCTTTAAATCAAAAACAGTTAAATCAAAGTTTTACTGCACAAGAAACCCACAAACAAGAAAGCCTTTATTGTAGAATGTACACACTATTCTTGCCTCATTACAAGATTTTATTAAGCTCATTAAAAGGAAAATATATACTGTCTTATGATTATGTGGCAGTTCTGTTCCTATCTTTGCCAGTATAACAATGGTAAACAGGATAACTAATTTATGTACCATATTCTGTCAAACAAGAAAATACATGTAAAATAAATTTCCAAGCAGAAAATAATTTTTTTAACATTACCTTCTTAAGTTGCTTCCAATTAGCTGAATAATCATCGGGTGTTTTGATAATAACTACTGTTTTTGGCCCTTGCATGTTTCCTACTGTGTTATCTTCTGCAGGAACAATTTTATTCTTCTTTTTCCTCTTCTTTGCTGGCTGCAATGTAGAACAACTGTCTTCAAGAGCTCTTTCACCTGGTTGGTTGGTTGGTTTTCCATTGTATTCCTCATTATTCATCTTCTCTGACTTATCAAGTTTCTTGTTTTTCCTCCACTTCCATTTCTTCTTCCTTGAAACTTGTGAAACATCTGTTGCTTCATAATGACCATTTTCATTTGATGGAATGTGGCTTATTAAATTATTTTTTTGAGCTGCATACATTTTTTTCCTAGGTGTAATTTCAATTAACTTACTATTGAAGTGTTCTGGCTTCATATTTTTTTAGGAACTTACACAAGACTTTTTCTAATCAAACCTTCATCTCTTCACTGCCCTGCATTAATTTTATTTCCATTAGAGAATTTTTTCTTTTGTATTAATATTTACTGACTTTCTTCCTAAAATAATAAGACCATTTTTTATTGGATACTGGATTGGTTGATATGGCAAACACCCTAGAAAAGACAAAAAATCTTACATTATTACTATGACCTCTAACCTCAGGTTTTTAAAAGTTTATATAAATTCCTGTATACAGCCTTTCCTCACTTAATGATGGGGTTCCATACCTAAGAGTAAGGTCGGTAAGTGAATTGGTAGTGGGTTTGTATCACCCATCTTTAGATTTTTTTTAATGTCACTCTAGCACCATTTATAACATTTCTAGTACATTTTTAAATGCTTATACAGTAGTGTACTGATTACTATAATAAATAGAATAGAGAAAATCAACTCTAATATACATTACTTAGGACTGCATACTGGTTGGAGAGCTGGTCATAAGTCCGAGCAGTTGGTAAACGCATATGTCACTAAGTGAGGAGAGGCTGTATTATAAATTACCTCATGCCTTATTCTCCAAAGAGCTTTCCTAATATTTTATGGCACTCATCACTGGTATACCATATTCTTAATTTGAAAAATAACAAAATATCTGATTATTAAACTTTAATCTGAAAAATACAACAGTACATGTAGTTACATTAAACATTACATAAAAAATCCACACTTTATTATATAAATTATATACAAGATGATTTACTCATGTAAAAACAGCAGTTTGATTGCCTGTAATGAACTCCAAAAGACAAAACTACTGTGGAGAATTTGTAAGCAGCAGAACTACATGATACATCAAATAAATTGCCAACACAAAGTGACTGCTGTAATTTTAGTAAACCAACTTACATGCATTACTTATAAAACAAATAAAAAGATATTTGAGCTTGAAGAATTAAAATTTTGGCAAATGCGAAACATTAAGACTTTTTCATGGTGCAGAGTAAACCAATGTTTCTGTGATAAATCCATCCTGATGATGGCAATGAATTTATGACTAAAACATTAATTTACTCAACAATATCCTATGAAGATGTCTTAGTCTTTCCCACCCGCCAAAATTATAAAAGAGAAAAAATTGGCCTAGATACCTGTACAGTGGACCCCCCCAGTTATTGGCCGCTTCTGTTATCGGCCAACTCGGTGATTGGCTGGCTTTTCGGCGCCTGGTTATTGGCCATTAATTCGGCAATCAGCTAGTATTTGGGACATGTCCGTCCGCCAGCTGGGGCTGCTTGCACGTCAGTTTGGCCGTGTCTCTCGGTGGCTGAGGAAGCTTTTGCTCATACATCCCATTATAGCCTGCGTTATTTTTGCAGTGCAACTGTGAAATAAGTAACCATGGCTCCAAAGAAAAGAAAGTGAGAAACACCATGGAATTTAATTGTGAAGTGATCGAAAAGTTTGAGAGTGGTATGAGGGTGCTGGAACTTGCCAGGATGTACAGCAAGAATAAATCAACAATTACATCCATCCTGGCAAAGAAAGAACAAATCAAGGATGCTAATGTTGCAAAAGAAATAACTTTTCTAACTAAACAAAGGCCACTAATAACGGAAGAGATGGAAAAGCTATTATTATTGAGGATTAAGGAAAAAGAATTAGTGGGAGACAGTGTTGTGGAGTTGACTATTTGTAAGAAGGCAAGGCAGTTGCACGAGGATCTTACAAAGAAAATGACTGGAACAAGTGCGGTAGTCTGTGAATTTAGGGCCAGCAAAGGATGGTTTGATAGATTTAAGAAGCGGAGTGGCATACACAGTGTTGTAAGGCATGGTGAGGCTGCAAGTTCTGACAAATGTGTGGCTGAAAAGTATGTTCATGAATTCCAGGACTATGTAAAGGCTGATGGATTCAAACCCAAACAATTGTTCAATTGTGACGAAACAGGCCTGTTTTGGAAGAAAATGCCAAACAGGACCTACATTACCCAGGAGGAAAAAGCGCTGCCAGGACACAAGCCTATGAAAGACAGGCTTACTCTTGTTGTGTGATAATGCTAGTGGGGATTTCAAAGTGAGGCTTTACTCATGTATCACTCAGAAAATCTTAGTGTTCAAGAAAAACAATGTCATGAAGAACAGATTGTGTGTGATGTGGAAAGCTAATCATAAGGCATGGGTCACAAGGCAAATTTTCAAAGAGTGGGTTAATGATGTGTTCGGCCCAAGTGTGAAAAAATACCTCCTGGAAAAGAAATTGCCACACAAGGCCTCCTGGTACTGGACAATGCTCCTGCACATCCTCCAGACTTGGAAGACCAAGTGTTTAGGGAGTTCAATTTTATAAAAGTGAAGTTCTTGCCTAGTAACACCACTCCTCTCCTTCAGCCCATGGACCAGCAGGTCATTTCTAACTTCAAAAAACTCTACACCAAAGCAGTTTCAAAACTGCTTTGAAGTGACCTCGGACACTCAGTTGACCCTAAGAGAGTTCTAGAGGAATCACTTCACTATCCTCCATTGCATAAGCCTTATAGGTAAGGCTTGGGAGGGAGTGACTTCCAGGACTTTGAACTCTGCTTGGAGAAAATTGTGGCCAGATTGTGTCCAAGAGAGGGATTTTGAAGGGTTTGAGGCTGACCCTGACCCTGCCAACCCTGTGGACTCTATTGTGGCACTGGGAAAGTCCCTGGGGCTGGAGATGAGTGGCAAGGATGTGGAAGAGTTGGTGGAGGACCACAGGGAAGAGCTAATCAATGAATTATTATTATTATTATAATCAAGGGGAAGCGCTAAACCCATAGGATTATGCAGCGCTAATCAATGAAGAGCTGCAAGAGCTTCAGCTCGAACAGCAACAGACTGCAGCTGAGGAACTTGCTTCAGAGGAGAAGGCAGAGGGGGTGAAGGAGGTGCCTTCTTCATTGATTAAGAACATTTGTGCAAAGTGGAATGATGTGCAAAGTTTTGTTGAGAAGTACCACCCTGACAAAGCTGAAACAAGCCATACTGCAACATGTTGTGACAAAACCCTGTCCCGCTTCATGGAAATCTTAAAGAGATGCCAGAAACAGAGCACTCTGGACAGTTATTTTGTGAAACAGGGGTCCAGTAACTCTCAAGCTGGTCCTAGTACTATAGCATTAAAAAACAAAGAAGGGAAGTAACCCAGAGAAGGCTTTGCTACCTAAAGTCTTTATGAAGGGGGATTACCCTTCTAAACACTAACTCCTCCCTCTTTCCTCCTCCCTATCTTCCAGAAGCCAGCATTAGCCTTCAATAAAGGCATGCAATATTTATATAATTGTTAAAAAAAAATATTTTTTTGTGAATATTTTTGTCTGGAACTGATTAACTGTATTTACATTAATTCTTATGGGAAATATTATTTAAGTTTTCGGCCATTTCGGTTTTCGGCTGACCTTCTGGAACAGATTACAACCGATAACCGAGGTCCACTGTATGTGTCAGTTCTTAAGTTAAGGCCTATTAAGGCTGAAAACCACCCAGTAAATAATGTCATAAAAGAAATACACGTATAAGGTTAAAAGTAAACTTTGTGTATGTACATTGAGATAAACAAACCTTTCTGTGTATATGCACAGTCTTGTTTAGATACAGGAGCTCAGCATTCATTATCATAGCAACTGTGGATTACCACAATAGGCACTTTCATCAATGTTCTGCACTGAGTACGATTTGAAATAAGGGGCAGTTTGTTAGGAAAGATAAATCGATAATAAAAAAAATTAAAAGGCCATCAAATTTTGACTAAGTTGAAGACTCAATTTGGAGTATCAATCCATGATAATCTAGTAAGCCAATCAGTGTGGTATATTTCCACTATAATATTAATAACAATTATTTCTACAAGTATATGTACATCAATTACATACTACTATATAGAAAGCTTCTTATTATGCACAGCATTTTGGGGAAATTAGGTCAATTTTGTCCCCAGGATGTGACTCACACCAGTCAACTAATGCCCAGGTACCTATTTTACTGATAGGTGAATATGGACAGTATGTGCCTTAAGGAAACATGTTCAAATGTTTTCAGCCATATCGGGGATCGAACCCCAGACCTCAATGTGTGTGATGAGTGCACTTTTCAATCAAGCAACAGGACACCTGGTTCTTTGGTCCTTTTCCTCATGATGTGACCACAGCATCCAGTGAACACCTAGGTACCTACTTATTGCCAGGTTAACAGAAACAGTTTAAGTTTTTATTTAGGCCTACATAAAAATAAACTTTCACAATGGCTTTATATAGCAAATAATGTAGAATTTAACCTAGGACAACCCAATAAATTCAAGTAATGAGACTTATTTCTAGGTGTATCTTAACATGTATTCACAACAGCACCGTCTGTTCCAGGTGAGCTGTTGTAAAGTTTCCTTACACCTGTTGCCTCTGTTCACCTTGCAAAAAGCAAGTACCTGGATCTTAGCTGATTGTTATGGGCAGCATCCTGGGGAACATGATTAATGACCCCAAAATGGAAATAAGCTAGACAGATTGATGACATGACTTTATTAGGTTATTTTGGATGTACTAGATATCCAAATTAAATAATCCCCCCAAAAAATCTTCAGAGCCACAAACAAACTCCAGAACTATATGGTATGGTAATCTCACTACTTTAAAATTAAACTCAATGTGAATCATAGTATCAAAAAGATACTTTAATGCAATAAGGAATTTCTGCTTTATTAGTTCAAAAGCTTCATTAAAAAGTTTAAGAAGAACTTCTGGTTCACTAAATATGGTTTTGAATTTTAAGAAGCTCTAAACCCCTTAGATGTGACAGCTCTTGGGGAATAGGAAGCAATCAGACTAGATCCTCAGAAAAGGAATTGGCATAACTCTAGTTCCATGGATCAAGAGTCCTTCATCAGCAACAAGGCATAAACGATTATAATTATTGCATGCATGGGAGCACTAAACCCATAGGTCACACAACGATTGGGGGAATGGGAGGCAGTCAAGTTCGTTCCAAGGAAGGAAAGCACAGCCAAATTCCTTGGATCACGAGCCCCTCAAGGAACCTCCCTTGAGGGCACGTTAAGAGGCCAGATGCGACACCAAAATTTTCTCTACAATACACATCTGAATTATATCCAACAAATCACCAAAACTCCTTCATTAACTGAAATAATCCTAGTTCATCAATGAAAGCTAAAAATATTATTCCTATCAGCAATAAAGGAATGGAACAGACTACCCACAAATGTCAAGGCCAGTCATAGCTTGAACCAGTTCAAGAAGACTGCCAAAAAGTGTCTGATGAACGAAGCAACAGAAAGGGAGGGGAATGATTTTCTATTTTTTTGCTAAAATACGTGTAAATTTTACCTTATCCCTAGTAATGACCCTCGTATTGTAGATAGTCGTAATGACCCTCGGGTAGTAGATAGTCTTAATGACCCTCGTATTGTAGATAGTCTTAATGACCCTCGTGTAGTAGATAGTCTTTTATTATTCTACAATGATGATAACATCTTATTATCATACTAAAAAGACTATCTACTACACGAGGTCATTAAGACTATCTACAATACGAGGGTCATTACTAGGAATATGCTAAAATTTACACGTATGTTAGCTAAAAAATAGAAAATCATTCCCCTCCCTTTCTGTAGCTACATTCATCAGACACCTTTTGGCACTCTTCTTGAACTGGTTCATGCTATGACTGGCTTTGACATGTGCGGGTAGTCTGTTCCATTCCTTTATTGCTGTACAATAAAAGGTGTTTGAAGCCTGGCCACTGACTGTGGGTACTACAAAGTTGTGCTCTCTCCCCCTAGTACTATGATTGCTTTGGTTCCCAACCTTGACAAAATTGACAGCAAGATATTCTGGACATTGTTTGTGAGCAATTTTATAAACATGATTTAGCTTCAGTTGTTTTACTCTGTCTTCAACATTCAGCATATCCAACTGCTGTAATTCATCCTGGCCTACATGTTCTCTTGGACCCAGGTCCAGGATAAATCTTTCTATTTTGTTCTGGGTGAATTGCAGTCTATCTTTCAGTTTTTTTGGTCAAGGCAGAGTACCATGAAGAGCAAGCGTAATCCACATGACACTGTATAAGGGCTAGATATAGGGTCCTGCGAGCCTCAGAGACACTGTGCTTGTCAACAGAGGAACTTCAGTCTGGCATTCGCTTTCTTTACTACACTGTTCCCTATCAATTCTCCTGACATGCATAGGTCAAAGGGGATTCCCAGATATTTTACTGAGGAAACTGAAGTGATGGGCTCCCCATTACACTGGACATGAAAATTATTTACCCTTCTCAGTTTATGTTTCATGCCAAAGTGAATGGCTTCAGTTTTCCCATGGTGTAATGATAGTTTGTTGACTACTAACCAGTGTTAATACATTAGCTATATCTTGTGGGTCTTTACCTGATACTAACAGAGCACTGTCATCTGCATACAGTAGGAGTTTGCACTTGACACTGATAGGCATATCATTGACATAACATAAGAATAATAAGGGACCAAGAATACTACCTTGGGGAACTCCACATGCTATCGGCAGGGGTTCTGATTCTGTTTTGTTGATTTTGACAATTTGTCTCCTGTTGCTAAGGTAGGACTTAAACCAGTCTACAGAACCTATACCGATAGCTTGAAGTTTCTTACATAATATATTGTGGTTGACAGTATCGAAGGCCTTTTGCAGGTCTAAGGTTACCATACCTATGAGGTTCCCCTTTGACATTTCAGTTCTCAGGTAATCCATCAGATTAATTAGGGAGGTGTCGGTTGAGTAAGATCTTCTAAAGCCCGATTGATAGCTATGGAGAATGTTGTTGTCATTAAGGTACTTAACTACTTGAGAGTACACCGCCCTCTCTAGAATTTTGGATATTATACTGAGTATACTAACAGGCCTATAGTTGCTTACATCAGATCTACTATTTTTCTTGAAGATAGGAGTAACTCTGGCCTCCGTGAACCCCCCCGGTACGGTATTAGTGGTGATGGACAAATTTATTATGTGAGCAATAGGGATTGACAGTTCAGAAGCACCATCTTTTAGGAACTTAGACGGGATGTTATCAGGGCCTGTGCTCTTAGTTGGGTTTAACCTGCTTAGTTCTTTTTGAATAAAGTCATGAGATACACTTACTAGTTGACAACTGTTTGGGGTTACCCCTTTATTGGTATAGTATGTTTGAAACTTATCAGAGTCTGTGTTAAAGGTATTTGATGCAGCTGGTAGTTTACTTACTAGTGTTGATGCAACAGATGTGTAGTAGGAATTAAAGCAATTTGCCACCTTAGATGTTTCGTGGCATACCTCATTATCGATAGTGAGTACTATGTTAGACCTATCTACTGGTTTATGGCTATACCCCAACTGTTTTAGTTGTTGCCAGAGCTTTCTGGGGTTATGCTTATACTCTTCAATTTTTGAGCAATAGTGCTTTGCCTTTGCTCCTTTTATAAGTCTCTGTACTCTGTTCCTCACCCTTTGGAATTCATTTAGTGCTGCAATATCCTGTCTGTTTGCTTTTTTAAATCTTTTTTGCAGCTGGTCTCTGAATTTCATATTATCTAATATCTCAGTAGTCATCCAGGGTTCAGTTCTTCGTTTAATCCTAACCTCTTTAACTGGTGCAATATTATCAAGGATGGTAGTGAACATTGTTTTGAATTTTTCCCAGGCATCGTTTACGTCCGTGCAACTTGTTATCTCTGTCCAGTCACAATTGTGTAGCCTATTTACCAGTGTTTCTTTACTGTAGTTTCTAGTTGACCTCATTTTTATTGTCCTGTGTAGGCCTATCCTATCCCTAGTGATTTTCCTGGTGCAGTAAATGATGAAATGATCACTAAGACCTGTGGTAATGATGCCTGACTGACTAATGTTCTCAGAGCGGTTACAAAGTATGTGGTCAATTAGGGTGGCTGAGAACTGTGTGATCCGGGTTGGTGTATTAATTAGTTGAGTGTAACTATTTAATCCTAGAATTTGCTTATACCTTTTGCATAGCCCGTTATTTTGCTGCTGAAAACAGATATTGAAGTCGCCCAGTATTATTGTCTCGCAATTGTTTTCAACTCCGGACAAGACTCTGGAAAAGTCTTCTAAGAACTGGTCCTGGGTAGGAGGGCGGTAACTAGTTCCTACTAAGATGGGTTTGGTCTTAGGAAGCAGCACTTCAAACCATAGAATCTCCAGTTTATTGTTATTTAAATCAGGTCTTGGGTTGTAAGCTAAGTCATTTCTAATGTAGGCACATACTCCACCACCCTTTCTGTTCCTATCTAAGCGTTTTATATTGTAACCATCTATTTTGACCTCGTCGTCAGTCACCGTATCATCCAACCAAGATTCAGAGATGGTTATAACTGCCGCCCTAATTTTGTTAGCTAGAATCCTAATCTCTGCCAATTTAGGAAGAAGTGATCTTGCATTGACATGAATAAAGTGAAGGCCTGTTTTCATAAAACAATTATAATCATCAATATATGGCAATGGGTCATATGTATTAAAATTACGTAAATCAATGTCATCATTGCTAAAGGGTAACTTTATTTGAATTTATTCCATTATTTATTTATTTATTTTTTATTTATTTATTAAAATTTGTGCACACATACAGAGGTACAAAAAAAATACAGATAAGAGCAGTATGCCAAAGCCACTTATACTATGCATAGCATTACGGGCTGGCTTAAAATTAACTTAAGATTAACTAAGCAATGATGAATCAGTGATAAAACATTAATGTAAACAGATTACTATAAAGCACAAGTGAGTATTACAAAGACAGGTCATATGGTTGCATGCATTGTTGTACATTCAGTGAAGAGTATTCTGTTAGGTAGTGTATTTAAAAAATAATAAAGTTAGATTGGGTTTTAGGTTTAACATTTATGTGATATAATTGTGAGAAACATTTAAGATATACAATTTATAAGGTTCAGTTATTCAGTATTTATTTGGTTTTGGGTGAGTAAGTGATCTTTGAGAAGAGACTTGAATTTATAAACAGGTAGTGTTTCTTTTATATTTACAGGTAATGAATTCCAGATTTTAGGGCCTTTTATGTGCATTGAGTTTTTGCATAGTGTGAGATGGACACGAGGAACATCAAAGAGTGATCTGTGCCTTGTGTTATGGTCATGTGTTCTGTTGAGGTTGGCAAGGAGATGTTTGAGGGGAGGGTTAATATCAGAGTTAAGTGTTCTATGTATGTAATAGGTGCAGTAATAAGTATGGATGTTTTGTATGGTGAGTAGGTTTAGTGTATTGAATATTGGTGGAGTGTGCTGCCTGTAGTGAGAATTTGTTATCATTCTAACTGCAGCCTTTTGTTGGGTAATTAGTGGTCTGAGATGGTTACTTGTTGTTGAGCCCCATGCACAAATTCCATAGGTGAGATAGGGGTAAATAAGAGAGTGATATAGGGCCAGGAGGGCTGACTGTGGAACATAGTACCGTATCTTCGATAGTATGCCTACAGTCTTGGAAATTTTCTTAGAAATTTGTTGTATATGTGTATGAAATTTGAGTCTATTATCAAGGTGGATTCCTAAGAATTTTCCCTCTGTTAGCTTTGTGATAGGTGATCCGTTTATCATTATGGGGTATGGTGTGCATAAGTCACTCTCTGACTTTTTGGGTTATCCTTGGTTCTCTACACATGTGCTGCTATGTATGATAATTCTATGTAACTGTATTTGTGTATACCTGAATAAACTTACTTACTTACTAACTAACCGTGTGAAGCGAAAGCTTTTGCCACCAGGCCACAGGGCACTAAATACAATGCAAATACAATACAATTTGTATTTCTTCATACAGTGCAAATAGAGTAGTCTACATGTAATAAAACACCGGGAGGCACAACTGAAAGCCACTAGTGTGTATGTATTTTGAGTACACTAATCCTAATGCTTAAATGTTACTTTACACTCTGACTAACACCCAGTTACCCATTTTACTGATGAGCGAACAGGGACAACCGATGTAAGGAAACACGCCCAATGTTTCTACCCTCGCCGGGAATCGAACCCGAAAGCTCGCTGTGTGAAGCGACAGCTCTGCCACCAGGCCACAGGGACACCAGGTACTGTAACTGAAGCAATATATATATATTTATATATATATTTTTTTTTTTTTTTTTTTATTATCACACCGGCCGATTCCCACCAAGGCAGGGTGGCCCGAAAAAGAAAAACTTTCACCATCATTCACTCCATCACTGTCTTGCCAGAAGGGTGCTTTACACTACAGTTTTTAAACTGCAACATTAACACCCCTCCTTCAGAGTGCAGGCACTGTACTTCCCATCTCCAGGACTCAAGTCCGGCCTGCCGGTTTCCCTGAATCCCTTCATAAATGTTACTTTGCTCACACTCCAACAGCACGTCAAGTATTAAAAACCATTTGTCTCCATTCACTCCTATCAAACACGCTCACGCATGCCTGCTGGAAGTCCAAGCCCCTCGCACACAAAACCTCCTTTACCCCCCTCCCTCCAACCCTTCCTAGGCCGACCCCTACCCCGCCTTCCTTCCACTACAGACTGATACACTCTTGAAGTCATTCTGTTTCGCTCCATTCTCTCTACATGTCCGAACCACCTCAACAACCCTTCCTCAGCCCTCTGGACAACAGTTTTGGTAATCCCGCACCTCCTCCTAACTTCCAAACTACGAATTCTCTGCATTATATTCACACCACACATTGCCCTCAGACATGACATCTCCACTGCCTCCAGCCTTCTCCTCGCTGCAACATTCATCACCCACGCTTCACACCCATATAAGAGCGTTGGTAAAACTATACTCTCATACATTCCCCTCTTTGCCTCCAAGGACAAAGTTCTTTGTCTCCACAGACTCCTAAGTGCACCACTCACTCTTTTTCCCTCATCAATTCTATGATTCACCTCATCTTTCATAGACCCATCCGCTGACACGTCCACTCCCAAATATCTGAATACGTTCACCTCCTCCATACTCTCTCCCTATAATATATATATATATATATATATATATATATATATATATATATATATATATATGTATGTATATATATATATATATATATATATATATATATATATATATATATATATATATATATATATATATATATATATACATATATATATATATATATATATATATATATATATATATATATATATATATATATATATATATATATATATATATATATATATATATATATATATATATATATATATATATATATATATATATATATATATATATATATATATATATATATATATATATATATATATATATATATATATATATATATATATATATATATATATATATATATATATATATATATATATATATATATATATAAGAATATAAGAACATAAGAACATAAGAACGAAGGAACACTGCAGAAGGCCTACTGGCCCATGCGAGGCAGGTCCAAGTCTCCTACCGGCTTAAGCCAATGCACCCAACCTAGTCAGGTCAGGTCACATTGACTTAAGGGAGGAACACGGCAACCGACCTGGTAGCACAAGCTATCAGGTCTAACTCACACCCACCCACATCTACTCATGTATTTATCCAACCTATTTTTAAAGCTACACAACGTTCTGGCCTCTATAACGGTACTTGGGAGTTTGTTCCACTCATCCACAACTCTATTACCAAACCAGTACTTTCCTATATCCTTCCTGAATCTGAATTTTTCCAACTTAAAACCATTGCTGCGAGTCCTGTCTAGGCTAGATATTTTCAGCACACTATTTACATCCCCTTTATTTATTCCTGTCTTCCATTTATACACCTCAATCATATCCCCCCTAATTCTACGTCTTTCTAGAGAGTGCAGTTTCAGGGCCCTTAGTCTATCCTCATAGGGAAGGTTTCTGATACATGGGATCAACTTTGTCATCCTCCTTTGTACATTTTCCAGAGAATTTATATCCATTCTGTAATACGGTGACCAAAACTGTGCAGCATAATCTAAATGAGGCCTAACCAAGGATGTATAGAGTTGAAGAACAACCTGAGGACTCCTATTATTTATGCTTCTTGATATGAAGCCAAGGATTCTATTAGCTTTATTGCGAACACTTATGCACTGTTGTCTTGGTTTCAGATTACTGCTAACCAGAACTCCTAAATCTTTTTCGCAATCCGTAATATTAAGATCTACATTATTTAGTTTATATGTGGCATGGTTATTGTCCTGTCCAACATTTAGAACTTTGCATTTGTCTATATTAAACTGCATCTGCCACTTCTCCGACCACTGCATCAGTCTATTCAAATCTTCCTGGAGTGCTCGAATGTCCTCGTCAGAATGAATTCGACGGCCTATTTTGGTGTCATCGGCAAACTTGCCGATGTCGCTCTTTATGCCCTCATCTATGTCGTTTATGTAGATTGTGAACAGCAGGGGGCCCAACACTGACCCCTGTGGAACACCGCTCGTGACGCTTCCCCACTCTGATTTCTCCCCATTTATGCAAACTCTCTGCTGCCTATTTGTCAACCATGCCTCTATCCAGGAAAAAATTTCTCCTCCTATTCCATGTGCTTTAATTTTCCTCAATAGTCTCTGATGTGGGACCCTGTCAAAAGCCTTACTGAAGTCCATATACACAATATCATATTCATTACCATGATCTACCTCCTCAAATATCGAAGCTAAGGACCTGTCACCTGTTTTGAAAATAGGTATCACATTTGCCATTTTCCACTTATCTGGCACCATGCCAGTTTGTAGTGATATGTTGAAAAGATTAGCCAAAGGTGTGCTAATATTTTACTTATATTATTATTATTAGTATCTCACACTAAACATCAAAAGAGTCAACAACAAAAGGTTTACCCCAAAGCCTAGGAGGAGCTGATGTATGGCGCCGCGACCAATTCGAGCAGCAGCAACAGGCAGTGTATAATAGTGTATAATGAGGACAAAAGTTCCAGGGTATGTGGTAAAATAGAGAAAATAAAACATCATTGGTGCTCAAGACATGGGATAGAGCGAGACCTCTATATACCCCACCAACGCCGGTGCAGAAGTCACCCTTTAATTACTTACTTTAGAAAATGAACCAACCCGTGTAG